>NC_134356.1:652959304-653034304 GCF_048569485.1 Anomaloglossus baeobatrachus | reverse complement strand
CGTGAGGTGCCACAGATCCGAGTACCACGACCTCCTCGGCCAGTCTGGAGCGACGAGGATGGCGCGGCGGCAGTCGGACCTGATCTTGCGCAACACTCTGGGCAGCAGTGCCAGAGGAGGAAATACATACGGCAGTCGAAACTGCGACCAATCCTGAACTAATGCGTCCGCTGCCAGAGCTCTGTGATCTTGAGACCGTGCCATGAATGCCGGGACTTTGTTGTTGTGCCGAGACGCCATGAGGTCGACGTCCGGCGTTCCCCAGCGGCAACAGATCTCTTGAAACACGTCCGGGTGAAGAGACCATTCCCCCGCGTCCATGCCCTGGCGACTGAGAAAGTCTGCTTCCCAGTTTTCTACGCCCGGGATGTGAACTGCGGAGATGGTGGATGCTGTGGCTTCCGCCCACAGCACAATCCGCCGAACTTCTTGGAAGGCCTGACGACTGCGTGTGCCGCCCTGGTGGTTGATGTACGCGACCGCCGTGGCGTTGTCCGACTGTATGCGGATCTGTCTGCCCTCCAGCCACCGATGGAACGCCTTTAGGGCTAGATACACTGCCCTTATCTCCAGAACATTGATCTGAAGGGAGGACTCTGTCGGAGTCCAGGTTCCCTGAGCCCTGTGGTGGAGGAAGACCGCTCCCCACCCTGACAGACTCGCGTCCGTCGTGACCACAGCCCAGGATGGGGGCAGGAATGATTTTCCCTTCGACAAGGAAGTGGGAAGAAGCCACCACTGAAGAGAGGTTTTGGCTGCCAGTGAAAGAGACGTTCCTGTCTAGGGACGTCGACCTCCTGTCCCAATTGCGGAGAATGTCCCATTGAAGTGGACGCAGATGAAACTGCGCAAAGGGAACTGCCTCCATTGCTGCTACCATCTTCCCTAGGAAGTGCATGAGGCGCCTCAAGGGGTGTGACTGGGTCCGAAGGAGAGAGTGCACCCCTGTCTGCAGCGAACGCTGTTTGTCCAGCGGAAGCTTCACTATCGCTGAGAGAGTATGAAACTCCATCCCGAGGTAAGTCAGTGATTGGGTCGGTGTCAATTTTGACTTTGGGAAATTGATGATCCACCCGAACCTCTGGAGAGTCTCCAGAGCAATGGTCAGGCTGTGTTGACATGCCCCCCGGGAGGGTGCCGTGACTAGGAGATCGTCTAAGTAAGGGATCACCGAGTGGCCTTGAGAGTGTAGGACCGCCACCACGGATGCCATGACCTTGGTGAAGACCCGTGGGGCTGTCGCCAGGCCGAAAGGCAGTGCCACGAACTGAAGGTGTTCGTCCCCGATGGCGAAACGCAGGAAGCGTTGATGCTCTGGTGCAATCGGCACATGGAGATAAGCATCCCTGATGTCGATTGAGGCTAGGAAGTCTCCTTGGGACATCGAGGCGATGACAGAGCGGAGAGATTCCATCCGGAACCGTCTGGTTCTCACGTGTCTGTTGAGCAGTTTGAGGTCCAGAACGGGGCGGAATGATCCGTCCTTTTTTGGCACCACGAACAAGTTGGAGTAAAAACCGCGACCACGTTCTTGAATGGGAACGGGAATCACAACTCCTTCTGTCTTCAAAGTGTTCACCGCCTGAAAAAGTGCATCGGCTCGCTCGGGGGGAGGAGATGTTCTGAAGAAACGAGTCGGAGGACGAGAGCTGAGCTCTATCCTGTAACCGTGCGACAGAATGTCTCTCACCCATCGGTCTTGGACATGTGGCCACCAGGCGTCGCAAAAGCGGGAGAGCCTGCCACCGACCGCTGAGGTTTGTTCGGTTTGGACTGGGGTAAGGACGAGTCCTTTCCCTTGGATTGTTTAATAATTTCATCCAATTGCTCGCCAAACAAACGGTCGCCAGAAAATGGCAAACCGGTTAAGAACTTCTTGGAAGCGGAGTCTGCCTTCCATTCGCGTAGCCACATGGCCCTGCGGACTGCCACCGAATTGGCGGACACTACCGCTGTACGGCTTGCTCAGTCCAGGACGGCGTTCATGGCGTAGGACGAAAAGGCCGATGCCTGAGAAGTCAAAGACACAACTTGCGGAGCAGAGGTACGTGTGAATGCATTAATCTCAGACAGACAAGCTGAGATAGCTTGGAGTGCCCACACGGCTGCAAAGGCCGGAGCAAAAGACGCGCCTATGGCTTCATAGATGGATTTCATCAGGAGCTCTATTTGCCTGTCAGTGGCATCCTTGAGCGATGAACCATCTGCCACTGATACTACGGATCTAGCCGCCAGTCTAGAAACTGGAGGATCCACCTTGGGACACTGAGCCCAACCCTTAACTACGTCAGGGGGGGAAGGGGTAACGTGTGTCATTAAGGCGCTTAGTAAAGCGCTTGTCCGGAAATGCTCTGTGCTTCTGGACAGCATCTCTGAAGTTAGAGTGATCGAAGAACGCACTCCGTGTACGTTTGGGAAACCTAAACTGGTGTTTCTCCTGCTGTGAAGCCGACTCCTCTATAGGTGGAGTTGGGGGAGAAAGATCTAGCACCTGGTTGATGGACGCTATAAGGTCATTTACTATGGCGTCCCCTTCAGGTGTATCAAGATTGAGAGCAACGTCAGGATCAGAGCCCTGAGCTGCGACCTCCGCCTCATCCTCCAGAGAGTCCTCATGCTGAGACCCCGAACAGCGTGATGAAGCTGGGGAAGGTTCCCAGCGAGCCCGCTTAGCCGGTCTGGGACTGCGGTCCGTGTCGGAGTCCTCCCCGTGGGACCTAGATGTCACCCCAGGAGCACTCTGCTGCACCGACCGAGAGGGGCCTGGGGGCGATGAACTCACAGTGCCCGGGGCCTGTGTGACCGATCTGGACTGCAAGGCTTCTAATATCTTAGCAGACCATCTGTCCATAGACTGAGCCATGGATTGTGAAAGCGACTCAGAGAGTTTCTCAGCGAAAACTGCAAACTCTGTCCCTGCCACCTGGACAGTGGGAGCCGGCGGTTCTACCTGAGCCGGGGGTCCCACCAGTGCCCGAGGCTCCGGCTGAGTGAGTGCCACAGGGGCCGAGCATTGCACACAGTGAGGGTAGGTGGAACCTGCAGGTAACATAGCCGCACAAGAGGTACAGGTTGCAAAATAAGCCTGTGCCTTGGCACCCTTGCTCTTTGCGGACGACATGCTGTAGTCTCCTCTGAGAGTGATCACTGAGGGTATATAGCCAAAAGCAAAACAATGCGGCCGAACAGAGAAAATGTATACAAATATATATATATATATATATATATATATATATATATATATATATATATATATATATATATATATATATATATATATATATATATATATATATATATATACACTTCGGCACCCAAGGGGGGCCAGCACCGGGTAACCGGTGTGGCTTACCGACCGCCCAAAGCGGTTGTGTGTCCACCAGATTCCCTGCCTGGGCCTCCCAGAGCTGTAGAGCTCGTTCTGAAATCCTCCACCGGCAGAAGTGATTGCAAATATGGCTGCCAGAGTTCTCAGGGGAGGAGGGAGCCGTGGGCGTGACTAATAAAGTGCGGGAATCTGGTGCCCCACAGTGCTCAGTGAGGGGGGAGGAGAACACCCAAGTATGCTCCAGCCCTCACTGCCGACGTCCAGTCGACCGTCCCGCCCTTACCCCTGACTGGCAGGCCCGGGGGCGGGAGTTATGGTACTAGGCCGCAGAAGCCGGGGACTAAATTTAATAACGCGGCCGGCAAACAGGCGCGGTCGGCGCGGTAGTCCCGGTCGTCACAAACAAACAGCAGCCGCTGCAGCGTCTGTAACACAGGCGCTCCTGCGCCGTCCCCAAGGGGACACAGAGTACCTTATAGATGCAGGGCCTGTCCCTGATGATATCCAGTCTCCTGTCCGTCAGATTCCCCCAGGGGCTGCGGAGGGAGCCCGGTCCCAGTGAATGGTGACCGGTTAGGATCCCACTTCTCCCAGAGCCTCTAAGGGATGGGGAAGGAAAAACGGCATGTGGCTCCAGCCTTTGTACCCGCAATGGGTACCTCAACCTTAACAGCACCGCCGACTTAGTGGGGTGAGAAGGGAGCTTGCCGGGGGCCCTGTTAGGGCCCTCTTTTCTTCCATCCGATACAATCAGCAGCTGCTGCTGACGCTGACTAAAATGGGAGCTTGAGTGAATGTGTGCCTCCTTCAACACAAAGCATAAAACTGAGGAGCCCGTGATGCACGGGAGGGTGTATAGGCAGAGGGGAGGGGTTACACTTTTTAAAGTGTAATACTTTGTGTGGCCTCCGGAGGCAGAAGCTATACACCCAATTGTCTGGGTCTCCCAATGGAGCGACAAAGAAAAGTTATTTCCCAGTGTGCACAGGGCCTTAAGCATGTAGTGTAGATAAAAGACAGGAAAAAGCGGAAAAAAAAAGCACAACAAAAATGCAGCAAAAAAGAAGCAAAAATGCAATAAAAAACCACACAAAAAAGCAGCCAAGAAAATGAAACAAAAACACTACAAAAAAACACTTAAAAAAAAGCCAAAAAAAAAAGCAAAAATGCAACAAAACTTGCTTTTTGAAAGCAGTTTTTTTACTGCCAAGAAACAAAAAGTTTTTGACTGCAGAAAAAAAAGCGCATAAAAAAATGCAATATGTTAACATAGCCTTAGAGGACCTGTCACTTAAGAATATAACTTGACTTTTACCTTTTCTCCTGAATCCGGCAATTTTTTCTGTTGTTTCTACGCCTCTCCATTTCTGAGACATGCCCCCTTCTTCCCTGTATACAAGTCTAGTATGCTCATATTTTCATGTAACTGGGCGTGGTCATCAAGGACACACCCACATAGTAAAGATAAGGCCGACGCCCAGTTTGCTAAAAGTTCTAGATTTTTATATAGTGAAGAAGGGGCCACATCTTGGGAACAGGAAGGAGCAGGAACAAAAGAAAACCAACGCCGAATTCAGGAAAACAGCGGCGTTTACGCCAGGTAAAAAATAAACTGTACATATTTATGTCAAATTTTAGGTCCTAAAATGTGACCGTTTCTAAATACCATTCTTGTAGATTTTTTCTTTGATAGTTAACCATCATGTGATGTCTTAATAGACCTAAAATGTAATTTTTCACTTTGACCAGTAGGGGTCAGTACAATGGGCTTATTATCAGGATAACGGAAATTTGATTGGGAATATTAAACAAAATAATCTTGATTTATGGCCAGCATTGAGCCTTATCACCTCCTTCATATCAGGAAATTCCAACAAAGTAAGGAATGAAAGAGTCCCGACAGAGGAGAAAAATAATATACATGTCTGTCTATATAAAAAGAGCAATCATGTACGTACAAAGGTGGATTGTGGCATCATTTTACAACATCGTGAAGCCCTGAGGATTTCATGGCACATCAGGTGTGCAATATCTAAAAAGGTCCGGAAAATTTCCACCCATAAAAATATCTCGCCCAATGTGGGGCTCGAACCCACGACCCTGAGATTAAGAGTCTCATGCTCTACCGACTGAGCTAGCCGGGCTAGTGACTGCTGGGGGTATCATCTGTGCTACCGTGTCGAAAAGTCCCACCATTGGTACACAGGAGAAAAGCTCAGGGTGAACAAAGTCTTACTGCACAGGGCCTTCTGGACCACACCCACTTGACTATGTACGGTCTTGTTAGTCTATGAAGCTCTTCTCCACGAAGGAGACGAAGACAATATCCTGGAGGAAAATAGTTATTGCGGCTGTGCCCCCCGGATGTGCGCAGTGCACCTATGAACATAATGGAGACATGAAGGGAGGGGGAGCTGTCAGGTTCCCTTTAAGGTAATGGCAAACAAGACAGATCACGGTCTAAAGGGGGCGCTGGCTAACAAATATATGGACCTCACGGTTATCAAATCTCATATAATACTTTGTACTTTTTCTGTTCTTTGAAACATCAAAACTAAGAAAAGAAGGGAATTTTGTTTACTTACCGTAAATTCCTTTTCTTCTAGCTCCAATTGGGAGACCCAGACAATTGGGTGTATAGCTATGCCTCCGGAGGCCACACAAAGTATTACACTAAAAGTGTAAAGCCCCTCCCCTTCAGCCTATACACCCCCCGTGCTGCCACGGGCTCCTCAGTTTTGGTGCAAAAGCAAGAAGGAGGAAAAAATTATAAACTGGTTTAAAGTAAATTCAATCCGAAGGAATATCGGAGAACTGAAACCATTCAACGTGAACAACATGTGTACACAAAAAACAGGGGCGGGTGCTGGGTCTCCCAATTGGAGCTAGAAGAAAAGGAATTTACGGTAAGTAAACAAAATTCCCTTCTTCTTTGGCGCTCCATTGGGAGACCCAGACAATTGGGACGTCCAAAAGCAGTCCCTGGGTGGGTAAATAATACCTCATAATAGAGCCGTAACAGCTCCGTCCTACAGGTGGGCAACCGCCGCCTGAAGGACTTGCCTACCTAGGCTGGCATCTGCCGAAGCATAGGTATGCACCTGATAGTGTTTCGTGAAAGTGTGCAGGCTCGACCAGGTAGCTGCCTGACACACCTGCTGAGCCGTAGCCTGGTGTCGCAAGGCCCAGGACGCTCCCACGGCCCTGGTAGAATGGGCCTTCAGCCCTGAGGGAACCGGAAGCCCCGAGAAACGATAAGCTTCGAGAATTGGTTCCTTGATCCACCGAGCCAGGGTTGATTTGGAAGCTTGTGTCCCTTTACGCTGGCCAGCGACAAGGACAAAGAGTGCATCCGAGCGGCGCAGGGGCGCCGTACGAGAAATGTAGAGTCTGAGTGCTCTCACCAGATCTAACAAGTGCAAATCCTTTTCACACTGGTGAACTGGATGAGGGCAAAAAGAAGGTAAGGAGATATCCTGATTGAGATGAAAGGGGGATATCACCTTAGGGAGGAATTCCGGAACCGGACGCAGAACCACCTTGTCCTGGTGAAACACCAGGAAAGGAGCTTTGCATGACAACGCTGCTAGCTCAGACACTCTCCGAAGTGAAGTGACTGCTACTAGAAAAACCACTTTCTGCGAAAGGCGTGCGAGCGAAATATCCCTCATTGGCTCGAACGGTGGTTTCTGAAGAACCATCAGCACCCTGTTCAGATCCCAGGGTTCTAACGGACGCTTGTAAGGAGGGACGATGTGACAAACCCCTTGCAGGAACGTGCGTACCTGTGGGAGTCTGGCCAGGCGCTTCTGAAAAAACACAGAGAGCGCAGAGACTTGTCCCTTAAGGGAGCCTAGCGACAAACCCTTTTCCAATCCGGATTGAAGAAAGGACAGAAAAGTGGGCAAGGCAAATGGCCAGGGAGAGAAACCCTGAGCAGAGCACCACGACAGGAATATTTTCCACGTCCTGTGGTAGATCCTGGCGGACGTTGGTTTCCTAGCCTGTCTCATGGTGGCAATGACCTCTTGAGATAATCCTGAAGACGCTAAGATCCAGGACTCAATGGCCACACAGTCAGGTTGAGGGCCGCAGAATTCAGATGGAAAAACGGCCCTTGAGACAGCAAGTCTGGTCGGTCTGGCAGTGCCCACGGTTGGCCGACCGTGAGATGCCACAGATCCGGGTACCACGACCTCCTCGGCCAGTCTGGAGCGACGAGGATGGCGCGGCGGCAGTCGGACCTGATCTTGCGTATCACTCTGGGCAACAGTGCCAGAGGAGGAAACACATAAGGAAGCTGAAACTGCGACCAATCCTGAACTAAGGCGTCTGCCGCCAGAGCTCTGTGATCTTGAGATCGAGCCATGAATGTTGGGACCTTGTTGTTGTGCCGTGACGCCATTAGGTCGACGTCCGGCATCCCCCAGCGGCAACAGATCTCCTGAAACACGTCCGGGTGAAGGGACCATTCCCCTGCGTCCATGCCCTGGCGACTGAGAAAGTCTGCTTCCCAGTTTTCTACGCCCGGGATGTGAACTGCGGAGATGGTGGAGGCCGTGGCTTCCACCCACATCAAAATCCGCCGGACTTCTTGGAAGGCTTGCCGACTGCGTGTTCCACCTTGGTGGTTGATGTAAGCCACCGCTGTGGAGTTGTCCGACTGAATTCGGATCTGCTTGCCTTCCAGCCACTGCTGGAACGCTTTTAGGGCAAGATACACTGCCCTGATCTCCAGAATATTGATCTGAAGTGAGGACTCTTGCTGAGTCCACGTACCCTGAGCCCTGTGGTGGAGAAAGACTGCTCCCCACCCTGACAGACTCGCGTCCGTCGTGACCACCGCCCAGGATGGGGGTAGGAAGGATTTCCCCTTCGATAATGAGGTGGGAAGAAGCCACCACCGAAGGGAAGCTTTGGTTGCCTGAGAGAGGGAGACGTTCCTGTCCAGGGACGTCGGCATCCTGTCCCATTTGCGTAGGATGTCCCATTGAAGAGGACGCAGGTGAAACTGCGCGAAAGGAACTGCCTCCATTGCTGCCACCATCTTCCCCAGGAAGTGCATGAGGCGCCTCAAGGGGTGTGACCGACCTTGAAGGAGAGATTGCACCCCTGTCTGTAGTGAACGCTGTTTGTCCAGCGGAAGCTTCACTATCGCTGGAAGAGTATGAAACTCCATGCCAAGATATGTCAGCGATTGAACCAGTGTTAGATTTGACTTTGAAAAGTTGATGATCCACCCGAAACTCTGGAGAGTCTCCAGAGTAACGTTGAGGCTGTGTTGGCATGCCTCTTGAGAGGGTGCCTTGACCAGCAGATCGTCTAAGTAAGGTATCACCGAGTGACCCTGAGAGTGGAGGACCGCAACTACTGTAGCCATGACCTTGGTGAAAACCCTTGGGGCTGTCGCCAGGCCGAACGGCAGTGCCGCGAACTGAAGGTGTTCGTCTCCTATGGCGAAGCGCAGGAAGCGCTGATGCTCTGGAGCAATCGGTACGTGGAGATAAGCATCTTTGATATCGATCGATGCTAGGAAATCTCCTTGGGACATTGAGGCGATGACGGAGCGGAGGGATTCCATCCGGAACCGCCTGGTCATTACGTGTTTGTTGAGCAGTTTTAGATCCAAAACAGGACGGAAAGAACCGTCCTTCTTTGGAACCACAAACAGGTTGGAGTAGAAACCGTGACCCTGTTGCTGAAGAGGAACCGGGACCACCACTCCTTCTGCCTTCAGAATGCCCACCGCCTGCAGAAGAGCCTCGGCTCGCTCGGGAGGCGGAGATGTTCTGAAAAATCGAGTCGGAGGACGAGAGCTGAACTCTATCCTGTAACCGTGAGACAAAATGTCTCTCACCCAACGGTCTTTTACTTGTGGCAGCCAGGTGTCGCAAAAGCGGGAGAGCCTGCCACCGACCGAGGATGCGGTGTGAGGAGGCCGTAAGTCATGAGGAAGCCGCCTTGGTAGCGGCACCTCCGGTGGTCTTTTTAGGGCGTGATTTGGACCGCCATGCGTCGGAGTTCCTCTGATCCTTCTGAGGCCTTTTGGACGAGGAGAATTGGGACCTGCCCGCCCCTCGAAAGGACCGAAACCTCGACTGTCCTCTCCTCTGTTGGGGTGTTTTCGGTTTGGCCTGGGGTAAGGATGTTTCCTTTCCCTTGGATTGTTTGATGATTTCATCCAATCTCTCACCAAACAAGCGGTCGCCAGAAAATGGCAAACCAGTTAAGCACTTTTTGGAAGCCGAATCTGCCTTCCATTCCCGTAGCCACAAGGCCCTGCGTATTGCCACCGAATTGTCGGCTGCAACCGCCGTACGGCTCGCAGAGTCCAGGACAGCATTAATAGCGTAGGCCGCAAATGCCGACGTTTGAGAGGTTATGGACGCCACCTGCGGCGCAGACGTACGTGTGAGTGCGTCAATTTGCGCCTGACCAGCTGAGATAGCTTGGAGTGCCCATACGGCTGCGAATGCTGGTGCAAAAGACGCGCCGATAGCTTCATAGATGGATTTCAACCAGAGCTCCATCTGTCTGTCAGTGGCATCCTTGAGTGAAGCTCCATCTTCCACTGCAACTATGGATCTAGCCGCCAGTCTGGAGATTGGAGGATCCACCTTGGGACACTGAGTCCAGCCCTTGACCACGTCAGGGGGGAAGGGGTAACGTGTATCCTTAAGGCGCTTGGAAAAACGCTTATCTGGACAAGCTCGGTGTTTCTGGACTGCCTCTCTGAAGTCAGAGTGGTCCAGAAACATACTCGTTGTACGCTTAGGAAACCTGAAACGGAATTTCTCCTGCTGAGAAGCTGACTCCTCCACTGGAGGAGCTGAGGGAGAAATATCCAACATTTGATTGATGGACGCAATAAGATCATTCACTATGGCGTCCCCATCAGGAGTATCAAGGTTGAAAGCGGCTTCAGGATCAGAATCCTGATCAGCTAGCTCCGCTTCATCATACAGAGAGTCCTCTCGCTGAGACCCTGAACAATGTGATGATGTCGAGGGGAAGTCATAGCGAGCTCGCTTAGTCGGTCTGGGACTGCGTTCCATGTCAGAGACCTCACCCTGGGATCCATGAGACACCCCGGGAAAACATTGTTGTTCCAACTGAGGGGGACCAGGGGGCAATGATTCCACAGTGCCCATGGCTTGGGATGCCGGCCTGGACTGCAAGGCTTC
Source organism: Anomaloglossus baeobatrachus (assembly GCF_048569485.1). Classification (NCBI taxonomy): domain Eukaryota; kingdom Metazoa; phylum Chordata; class Amphibia; order Anura; family Aromobatidae; genus Anomaloglossus; species Anomaloglossus baeobatrachus. Next base: position 653,023,792 of record NC_134356.1, on the reverse strand, counting down.
TAATATCTTAGCCATAGTCTCAGAAAGTCTTTCAGTAAAAACTGCAAACTCCGTCCCTGTCACCTGGACAGTGTTAACAGGTGGTTCTCCCTGGGCCACCCTTAGCAGAGGCTCCGGCTGAGTAAGTGCCACAGGGGCCGAGCATTGCACACAATGAGGGTCAGTGGAACCTGCCGGCAGTATAGCCATACATGCTGCACAGGCAGCATAGTAAGTCTGTGCTTTGGCACCCTTGCTATTTGTGGACGACATGCTGTTGTCTCCTCTGAGCAATACAGGAGGGTATATAGCCAAAAACAACCGTGCACCATACAGTGTAAAGTATAGCCTATAATCATATAATCTATAAGTACACTTCTGCACCAGTGGGGCCAGCACCTAGGTGCTGCTTACCGACCGCGCAATGCGGTTGTGTGGTCACCAGAATTCCTGCCTGGGTCTCCCTGAGCTTGTCTCCCTTCTCCAGCGTTAGCAGAGCTGACAGGAATGGCTGCCGGCGTCCTGAGGAGAGGAGGGGGCCGTGGGCGTGCCCTAGAAAGTGCGGGAATCTGGTGCCCCACTGTGCACAGTGAGAGGGGTGGAGTATGCAAAGCATGCTCCAGCCTCAGTTGCTGACGTCCTTTACAGCGTCCCGCCCTTCCCCTGACTGGCAGGCCTGGGGGCGGGAAAAAAATGAGACTAGGCCGCAAAAGCCGGGGACTCGAGTTATCAACGCGGCCGCCGTATAAGCGCGGTCGGCGCGGAAGTCCCCGGCGCACTAACAGTCCCAGCCGCGCCGCAGTGATAATGGCAGCGGCGGTCAGCGCGGCAGTCCCCATACACTAACACACTCAGCGACGCTGCAGTGTGTAAAGGCACAAACGCAGTCAGCGCCGCGGTCCCCGGTGCACTAGCACACCCAGCAATGCTGGAGTGTTGCTGTGCGCGGTCCCCACGGGGACACAGAGTACCTCAAAGTAGCAGGGCCATGTCCCTGAACGATACTCGGCTCCTATCCAGCAGAGTCCTCAGGAGCTGTGGATGGAGCACGGTCTCATGTGCCTGGAGACCGATAGGATCCCACTTCACCCAGAGCCCTAAGGGGGATGGGGAAGGAAAACAGCATGTGGGCTCCAGCCTCCGTACCCGCAATGGATACCTCAACCTTAACAACACCGCCGACAAGAGGGGGGTGAGAAGGGAGCATGCTGGGGGCCCTGTTATGGGCCCTCTTTTCTTCCATCCGACATAGTCAGCAGCTGCTGCTGACTAAGCTGTGGAGCTATGCGTGGATGTCTGCCTCCTTCGCACAAAGCATAAAAACTGAGGAGCCCGTGGCAGCACGGGGGGTGTATAGGCTGAAGGGGAGGGGCTTTACACTTTTAGTGTAATACTTTGTGTGGCCTCCGGAGGCATAGCTATACACCCAATTGTCTGGGTCTCCCAATGGAGCGCCAAAGAAAAAATAAATATCAATGAACAAGGTTTGTAAAAAAAAAGAAGGGAATTTTGTTTACTTACCGTAAATTCCTTTTCTTCTAGCTCCAATTGGGAGACCCAGACCATTGGGTGTATAGGCTATGCCTCCGGAGGCCGCACAAAGTATTACACTAAAAGTGTAAAGCCCCTCCCCTTCTGCCTATACACTCCCCGTGCTCCCACGGGCTCCTCAGTTTTGGTGCAAAAGCAAGAAGGAGGAAAAAATTATAAACTGGTTTTAAGTAAATTCAATCCGAAGGAAAATCGGAGAACTGAAACCATTCAACATGAACAACATGTGTACACAAAAAAACAGGGGCGGGTGCTGGGTCTCCCAATTGGAGCTAGAAGAAAAGGAATTTACGGTAAGTAAACAAAATTCCCTTCTTCTTTGTCGCTCCATTGGGAGACCCAGACCATTGGGACGTCCAAAAGCAGTCCCTGGGTGGGTAAAATAATACCTCGTAATAGAGCCGTAAAACGGCCCCTTCCTACAGGTGGGCAACCGCCGCCTGAAGGACTCGTCTACCTAGACTGGCATCCGCCGAAGCATAGGTATGCACCTGATAGTGTTTCGTGAAAGTGTGCAGGCTCGACCAGGTAGCCGCCTGACACACCTGCTGAGCCGTAGCCTGGTGCCTCAAAGCCCAGGACGCACCCACGGCTCTGGTAGAATGGGCCTTCAGCCCTGAGGGAACCGGAAGCCCAGCAGAACGGTAAGCTTCGAGAATTGGTTCCTTGATCCACCGAGCTAGGGTTGATTTGGAAGCCTGTGACCCTTTACGCTGGCCAGCGACAAGGACAAAGAGTGCATCCGAGCGGCGCAGGGGCGCCGTACGAGAAATGTAGAGTCTGAGTGCTCTCACCAGATCTAACAAGTGCAAATCCTTTTCACATTGGTGAACTGTATGAGGACAAAACGAGGGTAAGGAGATGTCCTGATTGAGATGAAAAGGGGATACCACCTTAGGGAGGAATTCCGGAACCGGACGCAGAACCACCTTGTCCTGGTGAAACACCAGGAAAGGAGCTTTGCATGATAACGCTGCCAACTCAGACACTCTCCGAAGTGATGTGACTGCTACTAGGAAGGCCACTTTCTGCGAAAGGCGTGCGAGCGAAATATCCCTCATTGGCTCGAACGGTGGTTTCTGAAGAACCATCAGCACCCTGTTCAGATCCCAGGGTTCTAATGGACGCTTGTAAGGAGGGACGATGTGACAAACCCCTTGCAGGAATGTGCATACCTGTGGAAGTCTGGCTAGGCGCTTCTGAAAGAACACAGAGAGCGCTGAGACTTGTCCCTTAAGGGAGCCTAGCGACAAACCCTTTTCCAATCCGGATTGAAGAAAGGACAGAAAAGTGGGCAAGGCAAATGGCCAGGGAGAAAACCCCTGAGCAGAGCACCACGACAGGAATATTTTCCACGTCCTGTGGTAGATCTTGGCGGACGTTGGTTTCCTAGCCTGTCTCATAGTGGCAATGACCTCTTGAGATAATCCTGAAGACGCTAGGATCCAGGACTCAATGGCCACACAGTCAGGTTGAGGGCCGCAGAATTCAGGTGGAAAAATGGCCCTTGAGACAGCAAATCTGGTCGGTCTGGCAGTGCCCACGGTTCGCCGACCGTGAGATGCCACAGATCCGGGTACCACGACCTCCTCGGCCAGTCTGGAGCGACGAGGATGACGCGGCGGCAGTCGGCCCTGATCTTGCGTAACACTCTGGGCAACAGTGCCAGAGGAGGAAACACATAAGGAAGCCGAAACTGCGACCAATCCTGAACTAAGGCGTCTGCCGCCAGAGCTCTGTGATCTTGAGATCGAGCCATGAATGTTGGGACCTTGTTGTTGTGCCGTGACGCCATTAGGTCGACGTCCGGCATCCCCCAGCGGCAACAGATCTCCTGAAACACGTCCGGGTGAAGGGACCATTCCCCTGCGTCCATGCCCTGGCGACTGAGAAAGTCTGCTTCCCAGTTTTCTACGCCCGGGATGTGAACTGCGGATATGGTGGATGCTGTGGCTTCCACCCACAGCAGAATCCGCCGGACTTCCTGGAAGGCTTGCCGACTGCGTGTCCCACCTTGGTGGTTGATGTAAGCCACCGCTGTGGAGTTGTCCGACTGAATTCGGATCTGCTTGCCTTCCAGCCACTGCTGGAACGCTTTTAGGGCAAGATACACTGCCCTGATCTCCAGAACATTGATCTGAAGTGAGGACTCTTGCTGAGTCCACGTACCCTGAGCCCTGTGGTGGAGAAAAACTGCTCCCCACCCTGACAGACTCGCGTCCGTCGTGACCACCGCCCAGGATGGGGGTAGGAAGGATTTCCCCTTCGATAATGAGGTGGGAAGAAGCCACCACCGAAGGGAAGCTTTGGTTGCCCGAGAGAGGGAGACGTTCCTGTCTAGGGGCGTCGGCATCCTGTCCCACTTCCGTAGGATGTCCCATTGAAGTGGACGCAGGTGAAACTGCGCGAAGGGGACTGCCTCCATTGCTGCCACCATCTTCCCCAGGAAGTGCATGAGGCGCCTCAAGGGGTGTGACCGACCTTGAAGGAGAGATTGCACCCCTGTCTGTAGTGAACGCTGTTTGTCCAGCGGAAGCTTCACTATCGCTGGAAGAGTATGAAACTCCATGCCAAGATATGTCAGCGATTGGACCGGTGTCAGATTTGACTTTGGAAAATTGATGATCCACCCGAAACTCTGGAGAATCTCCAGAGTAACGTTGAGGCTGTGTTGGCATGCCTCTTGAGAGGGTGCCTTGACCAGCAGATCGTCTAAGTAAGGTATCACTGAGTGACCCTGAGAGTGGAGGACTGCAACTACTGTAGCCATGACCTTGGTGAAAACCCTTGGGGCTGTCGCCAGGCCGAACGGCAGTGCCGCGAACTGAAGGTGTTCGTCTCCTATGGCGAAGCGCAAGAAGCGCTGATGCTCTGGAGCAATTGGTACGTAGAGATAAGCATCCTTGATATCGATTGATGCTAGGAAATCTCCTTGGGACATTGAGGCGATGACGGAGCGGAGGGATTCCATCCGGAACCGCCTGGTCCTTACGTGTTTGTTGAGCAGTTTTAGGTCCAAAACAGGACGGAAGGACCCGTCCTTCTTTGGAACCACAAACAGGTTGGAGTAGAAACCGTGACCCTGTTGCTGAAGAGGAACCGGGACCACCACTCCTTCTGCCTTCAGAATGCCCACCGCCTGCAGAAGAGCCTCGGCTCGCTCGGGAGGCGGAGATGTTCTGAAGAATCGAGTCGGAGGACGAGAGCTGAACTCTATCCTGTAACCGTGAGACAAAATGTCTCTCACCCAACGGTCTTTTACTTGTGGCAGCCAGGTGTCGCAAAAGCGGGAGAGCCTGCCACCGACCGAGGATGCGGTGTGAGGAGGCCGAAAGTCATGAGGAAGCCGCCTTAGAAGCGGCACCTCCGGCGGTCTTTTTAGGTCGTGATTTAGACCGCCATGCGTCGGAGTTCCTCTGATCCTTCTGAGGCCTTTTGGACGAGGAGAATTGGGACCTGCCCGCGCCCCGAAAGGACCGAAACCTCGACTGCCCTCTCCTCTGTTGGGGTATGTTCGGTTTGGGCTGGGGTAAGGATGTATCCTTTCCCTTAGATTGTTTGATAATTTCATCCAAACGCTCGCCAAACAATCTGTCGCCAGAAATTGGCAAACTGGTTAAGCGCTTTTTGGAAGCAGAATCTGCCTTCCATTCCCGTAGCCACAAGGCCCTGCGGAGTACCACCGAATTGGCGGCTGCCACCGCCGTACGGCTCGCAGAGTCCAGGACAGCATTAATAGCGTAAGACGCAAATGCCGAGGTCTGAGTGGTAATGGACGCCACTTGTGGCGCAGACGTGCATGTGGCTGCTTCAATTTGCGCTTGACCTGCTGAGATAGCTTGTAGAACCCATACGGCTGCGAATGCTGGGGCAAAAGAAGCGCCGATCGCTTCATAGATGGATTTCAACCAGAGCTCCATCTGCCTGTCAGTGGCATCTTTGAGTGAAGCCCCATCTTCCACTGCAAGTATGGATCTAGCCGCCAGTCTGGAGATTGGAGGATCCACTTTGGGACACTGAGTCCAACCTTTAACCACGTCAGGTGGAAAGGGATAACGTGTATCCTTAAGGCGCTTAGAAAAACGCTTATCTGGACAAGCATGATGATTCTGTACTGCCTCTCTGAAATCAGAGTGGTCCAGAAACATACTCGGTGTACGCTTGGGGAACCTGAACCGGAATTTCTCCTGCTGAGAAGCCGACTCCTCTGATGGAGGGACTGAGGGAGAAATATCCAGCATTTGATTGATGGATGCAATAAGATCGTTCACTATGGCGTCCCCGTCTGGAGTATTAAGATTGAGGGCGCCCTCAGGATCAGAATCCTGATCAGCTACCTCCGCTTCATCAACCCGAGATTCCCCTCGCTGAGACCCTGAACAATATGATGATGTCGAGGGAAAATCTAAGCGAGCTCGCTTAGTCGGTCTGGGGCTGGGGTCTGTGTCAGAACCCTCAGCCTGGGATCTATGAGATACCCCGGGAGGACATTGTTGGTCCAACTGAGGGGGGCCAGGGAACAAAGATTCAACAGAGTCCCTGTGCTGAGATACCGGCCTGTACTGCAAGGCTTCTAGTATCTTAGCCATAGTCTCAGAGAGTTTTGCAAACTCTGTCCCCGTCACCTGGACATTGTCAGCAGGTGGCTCCCCCTGGGCCCCTCTTAGCAGAGGCTCTGGCTGAGCAAGTGTCACAGGGCCCGAGCACTGTATACAATGAGGGTCAGTGGAACCTGCCGGAAGCGGGGTCGTACATGCGGCGCAGGCAGCATAATATGCCTGTGTTTTGGCACCCCTGCCTTTTGTGGACGCCATGCTATTATCTTCCCTGAACAACACAATAGGGTATATAGCCAGAAATCAACTGTGCACCATGCAGTGTAAAGTATATACCATAAACATATACAGTATAGTTGCACTACTGCACAATGGGGCTAGCACCACAGGTGCTGCTTACCACCCGCTTCAAGCGGTTGTGAGGCCCCCCAAGTCCCTGCCTGGGTCTCCCAGACTTTGTCCCCCTCTGCTGCGTCCGAGGAGCTGACAGGAATGGCTGTCGGCGTCCTGAGGAGAGGAGGGAGTCGTGGGCGTGGCCGAGAAAGTGCGGGAACTGGAGCCGCACTGTGCACAGTGAGAGGGGTGGAGTATGCAAAACATGCTCCAGCCCTCAGTGCTGCTCGTTCTGTGCAGCTTCCCGCCCTTCCCCTGCCTGTCAGGGCTGAGGGCGGGAGGAAAAGGAAACTAGGCCGCAAAAAGCCGGGGACTCGAGTAATAAGCGCGGCCGCCGTATATGCGCGGCCAGCGCGGAAGTCCCCGGCGAACTACAAGTCCCAGCCGCGCCGCAGTGTTTCCGTGGCAGCGGCGGTCAGCGCGGCAGTCCTTATACATAAAACACACTCAGCAACGCTGAGTGTGTAATGGCACATTTTAACCCGGTCAGCGCCGCGGTCTCCGGTGCACTAGCACACCCAGCAAAGCTGTAGTGTTGCTGTGCGCCGGTCCCCACAGGGATACAGAGTACCTCCACGTAGCAGGGCCATGTCCCTGAACGGTACCCGGCTCCTATCCAGCAGGCTCCACAGGAGTTGTGGATGAAGCACGGTCTCAGTGCCTGGAGACCGATAGGATCCCACTTCACCCAGAGCCCTGAGGGGGATGGGGAAGGAAAACAGCATGTGGGCTCCAGCCTCCGTACCCGCAATGGATACCTCAACCTTAACAACACCGCCGACAAAAGTGGGGTGAGAAGGGAGCATGCTGGGGGCCCTATATGGGCCCACTTTTCTTCCATCCGACATAGTCAGCAGCTGCTGCTGACCAATCTGTGGAGCTGTGCGTGCATGTCTGCCTCCTTCGCACAAAGCAAAAAACTGGGGAGCCCGTGGGAGCACGGGGAGTGTATAGGCAGAAGGGGAGGGGCTTTACACTTTTAGTGTAATACTTTGTGCGGCCTCCGGAGGCATAGCCTATACACCCAATGGTCTGGGTCTCCCAATGGAGCGACAAAGAAATAAATAAATAAATAAAATTAAATGAAATAAAAAAAAATAAATAAAAATCCTCTGTATGATTCACCACTGGAACATTATAATACATATTCAGCTTCTTCCCCATTAGAGGGGGGAAAAAAAATCCATGTCGCACAACGTGGGGCTCGAACCCACGACCCTGAGATTAAGAGTCTCATGCTCTACCGACTGAGCTAGCCGGGCTGGTGGCTACTTACAGCACACGCAAGTCCAGTCAGGGCTGCGCTGGACTGCGAAAGAGCCAGTGCTGAGTGTGCAGATCTCTCTGGGATCAGGTCACAGCGGTATTTTTGTATCATAGGATCAAAGGGCACTGGTGGTTATTTTTTTTTTTTATTTTTGTGGTGGGGGAGGGGGGGCAGCAGTGGATGAGCTCCAAAATATCCTCCTCAAAAACTTATATAAGTTTTTGAGGAGGATATTTTGGAGCTCATCCACTGCTGCCCCCCCCTCCCCCACCACAAGAAAAAAATAAAAAAAAAATTATTATATTATAATTATATATATATATATATATATATATATATATATATAAAATTTATTTTTATTATTATTTTTTTCTAAATAATGTGACTGGTGATAAAAGGTGCACGTCCCATCCTTAAAGCAGATCCTGATGAATCCCCCTTACCAAACTAAGTGCCGTCCAATCAAAAAGTTGCAAGACAGTTCTTCAGAAAAAGAAAAACTCACCCCCCTAGGGAGCATTTCCTAAAGTGGTTTCCACTTGAAAAACTCTATGTAAGGCTATGTGCACACGTTGCAGATTTGGTGCAGAAATTTTCTGCATTCTGCATGAAATCTGCACCTTCTGGGTGAAAAACGCACCACAAAATGCATGTTTTTTTTTTATCATGCATTTATTTTAATTAAGTCAATGTGTTTATGGTGTGTTCTTCTTCATAAAGTCAATGGGTGGAAGGGCTAAAAAAAAAAAAAATGCAGGAAAAAAAACACAACAACAATTGACACGTTGCAGATTATTTTCTGCACCAAATTTGCAAGGAAAAAATAAGCAACGTGCGCACAGGACTTCAGAGTTCTCACTGACTTTGCTAGCTGCAGGATAGGCATGCAGATTTTGGTGAAGCTTTCTCAAAAAACGCATCAACAAACTGTATCAAAAGATAGGCATGCAGATTTGCGCCAAAATTTGCACCAAATCTGCATTAAAAACGCATTGTGTGCACAAAGACTAAAAGTTGTTTTTTGGGTCCCCCCCGAGGCATTCTAAAACATTCTCTTCAGACTGCACCTTCTTGAATACTATGGATCTGGCAAGTGTGTATTAGGAGTGGAGAGGAAGAGGAAGAAAAACAGCTTTTACATCAGGTAAAGTAGTAAGGCTGCTTTCACACTACGTTTTTTTAACATGCGTCATGAACGTTTTTTTGCTGTAAAAGCAGATCCTGCTTTTACAGCAAAAAAAACGCATGCAAACGCATGTGTTATTTTGCAGGATCCTGTCACTTTAAGTTTATGGGCGGGCATTGGAGTCATGTGATCGGGAGTCAGTGGAACTGAACGTGATGGACTGGGAGCCGGCTTCTGACAGCTGCAGAGGCTCGTAACCAAGGTAAACATCGGGTAACTTGCTTGGATACCCGATATTTACGTTGGTTACGAGCATCCGCAGCTGCTAGGAGCCGGGCTCCCTGCACACGTAACCAACGTAAACATCGGGTAACTAAGAGAAGCGCTTTCCTTGGTTACCCGATTTTTATCTTGGTTACGAGTGTCCGCAGCTCTCAGGCGGGGGAGAAGGAGAGGGGGAGAAGGAGGGGGTGAGAGAGGAGAGGGAGAGGTAGAGGGAGTAGAGGGAGGAGAGGGAGGGGGCGAGAGGGAGGGGGCGAGAGGGAGGGGGCGAGAGGGAGGGGGCGAGAGGGAGGGGGCGAGAGGGAGGGGGCGAGAGGGAGGGGGCGAGAGGGAGGGGGCGAGAGGGAGGGGGCGAGAGGGAGGGGGCGAGAGGGAGGGGGCGAGAGGGAGGGGGCGAGAGGGAGGGAAGGGGAGAGGGAGGGAAGGGGAGAGGGAGGGAAGGGGAGAGAGGGACTGATCACCCGAGGCTGGTTTCTGGGCATGCTCAGTAGAGCAAGCAGGATCCTGTCTATCAGCATGCCAGCGTTCACATGCGTTTGCGTGCAGTATAGTCAGGATCCAGCGATTTGCAGTATTTGGACGCAGCTCAAAAACGCTACAAGTAGCGTTTTGAAAAATGTTAAAAAACTGCAGGTCGCTGGATCCTCACTATAACGCACGCAAACGCAGGTGAACGCATGTTGACGCAAGTCCATTGCAAATGCATTGAAATGAAAACGCATTTGCACTGGATCCGTTTTTGCGTTAAAAAAAACGTTCAGGACGCATGTTAAAAAAAACGTAGTGTGAAAGCAGTCTAAATAAATAAATGGCAGTTATGGCTGGCAACAATATTTTAGGAGGGACACTAAAGGTGACACTTTTTTAAAAATATAATGTATAGCTATGCTTTTTTGTGAGGTCTAAAATACCTAAAATATAATTTTTCACTTTGGCCAGTAGGGTTCAGTGGAGAGGGCAGATTATTGGGATGTTTTAGGGTGGGGAATGGGACGATGTTCGAAAAAACAAGCTTGATTTACAGCCAGCACTGAATCCTAACAACTTCTTCAGATCAATAAAAAGAGAATTTTGTTTACTTACCGTAAATTCTTTTTCTTATAGTTCCGACATGGGAGACCCAGACCATGGGTGTATAGCTTCTGCCTCCGGAGGACACACAAAGTACTACACTCAAACGTGTAGCTCCTCCCTCCGGGCTATATACACCCCCTGGATGACAATCTAACCAGTTCAGTGCAAAAGCTGAAGGAGGACATCCACCCATAAGTAGAGATAGAGTAAAACTCGGAAAGACCGGAACTCTGTCTACTAACAACAGCCGGTGAAACACACGGAACAAAAAAACTGCCAACAGGCAACAGGGAGGGTGCTGGGTCTCCCATGTCGGAACTATAAGAAAAAGAATTTACGGTAAGTAAACAAAATTCTCTTTTTCTTCATCGTTCCTTATGGGAGACCCAGACCATGGGACGTTCCAAAGCAGTCCATGGGTGGGGAAATAAACCAAACTGAGAAGTAGGCAAAACCTAACTTCACAAATGGGCGACAGCCGCCTGAAGAATGCATCTGCCCAAGCTCGCATCTGCCGAAGCATGAGCATGCACTTGGTAGTGCTTCGAAAAAGTGTGCAGACTGGACAACGTGGCAGCCTGACAAACCTGCTGAGCCGTAGCCTGGTGCCTGAAAGCCCAGGAGGCACCGACAGCTCTGGTTGAGTGCGCCTTAATCCCTGGCGGAGGAGGCACCTGAGAACACTGGTAGGCATCGGTGATAGCCGACCTGATCCAACGAGCTAGGGTCGGTTTAGAAGCAGCGAGACCGTTGCGCTGACCAGTGGTTAGCACAAAAAGTGAGGTGCACCGCCTAAAAACGGCGGTGCGTGACACATAGATTCGGAGCGCCCGCACCAAATCTAAGGAATGCAACGCCTTCTCAAAGCGATGCACAGGGGCCGGACAAAGAGAAGGCAATGAAATGTCCTGGTTAAGGTGGAAAGGAGACACCACCTTAGGAAGAAAGTCCGGAGTCGGACGAAGAACCACCTTGTCTTGGTGAAACACCAAAAAGGGGGATTCCGAAGAGAGCGCAGCCAAATCAGAAACTCTCCTGAGAGAAGTTATGGCTACTAGAAAAACAACTTTCTGTGAAAGTCTAAACAAAGGAACCTCCCTGAGAGGCTCAAAGGGGGGTTTCTGTAAGGCCGTGAGGACCAGATTAAGGTCCCAGGGATCCAAGGGCCGCCGGTAAGGAGGAATGATGTGAGATGCGCCCTGCATGAAGGTGCGCACCTGAGCCAGTCGGGCGATACGCCGCTGGAACAATACCGACAGAGCCGACACCTGTCCCTTGAGGGAATTGAGGGACAGTCCTAGCTGTAGACCGGACTGTAGAAAAGACAGGATGGTCGGCAAGGAGAACGGCCAAGGAGCATGGTCGGAAGAGCGACACCAGGACAGGAAAATCCTCCAAGTCCTGTGGTAAATCTTGGCCGAGGAAGACTTCCGAGCCTGAGTCATGGTGGAGATGACCTCAGAGGGAATGCCTGAAGCCGTCAGGATCCAGGACTCAAGAGCCACGCCGTCAATCTGAGAGCCGCAGAATTCTGGCGGAAGAACGGACCTTGAGAGAGAAGGTCTGGGCGGTCCGGGAGGTGCCACGGCACCCCTACGGACAGACGGAGCAGGTCTGGGTACCAAGCTCGCCTGGGCCAGTCCGGAGCAATGATTATGACTCGACGGCCCTCCATTCCGATCTTGCGCAGAACCCTGGGCAAGAGAGCTAGAGGGGGAAACACATAGGCCAGACGGAACTGAGACCAATCTTGAACCAGTGCGTCCGCTGCGAAGGCCTGAGGATCGTGGGAGCGAGCCATGTAAACCGGAACCTTGTTGTTGTGCCGGGATGCCATTAGATCCACTTCCGGAGTGCCCCACTTGCGGCAGATTGATCTGAACACTGACGGATGCAGGGCCCACTCGCCGCTGTCCACGGTTTGACGGCTGAGATAATCGGCCTCCCAGTTTTCCACGCCTGGGATGTGGACTGCAGATATGGTGGACTTGGAGTCCTCCATCCACTGGAGGATTCGTTGAACCTCCAACATCGCCAGACGGCTGTGAGTCCCGCCCTGGTGATTGATGTAGGCAACCGCTGTCGCGTTGTCCGACTGAACTCGAATGTGCCTGCCCGCCAACAGGTGGTGAAAGGCTAGGAGAGCTAGAAACACAGCTCTGATCTCCAGCACATTGATCGAGAGGGCTGATTCGGACGGAGTCCAAGTGCCCTGTGCTCGGTGATGGAGAAATACTGCTCCCCAACCGGAGAGGCTGGCATCCGTGGTGAGGATCACCCAGGACGGAGTCAGGAAGGAGCGTGCCTGAGACAGAGAGAGGGGCCGAAGCCACCACTGAAGGGAGCTCCTGGTCTGTGACGACAGAACCACCAGCCTGTGCAAGGAAGAGATCCGCTTGTCCCAACAGCGGAGAATGTCCAGCTGCAGGGGACGCAGATGGAACTGGGCAAAGGGAACCGCTTCCATTGATGCCACCATCTGACCTAGCACCTGCATGAGGTGTCTGATGGAATGACGGCGGTGCCTCAGCAGAGAGCGCACCGCCAGACGAAGGGACTGCTGTTTGACTAAGGGCAACTTGACAAGTGCCGGCAGAGTCTCGAATTGCATCCCTAGGTAAAGAAGCACCTGGGTCGGGGTCAGAGTTGACTTGGGCAGGTTGACAAGCCACCCGAACTGAACGAGCGTGGCGAGCGTGAGTGAGACACTCCGCTGGCAGTCTGCACTGGATGAGGCCTTGACTAGAAGGTCGTCCAGGTAAGGAATCACTGCCAACCCCTGGAGGTGCAGAACCGCAACCACTGCTGCCATGACCTTGGTGAATACTCGAGGGGCCGTGGCTAAGCCGAAGGGGAGAGCCACGAATTGGAAATGTTCCTCTCCGATTGCAAAGCGTAGCCAACACTGGTGTGAAACCGCAATAGGCACATGCAGGTAGGCATCTCTGATGTCGATGGATGCCAGAAAATCTCCTTGGGTCATTGAGGCAATGACCGATCTCAGAGATTCCATGCGAAAGTGCCGCACCTGAACATGCTTGTTGAGAAGCTTGAGATCCAGGATGGGCCGGAAGGAACCGTCCTTCTTGGGAACTAGAAAGAGGTTTGAGTAGAAACCGCTGAACCGTTCCCGGGCGGGAACCGGAACAATTACACCGTTGGCCTGCAGGGATGCCACGGCCTGAGAGTAGGCGGCGGCTTTGGAGCAGGGGGGGGTGGACAGAAAAAATCTGTTTGGCGGGCTGAAAGAAAATTCTATCCTGTAGCCGTGGGAGATGATATCTCGCACCCACTGATCGGAGACGTGTTGAAACCACACGTCGCCAAAGTGGGAGAGCCTGCCACCGACCAAGGACGTTGCTGGCACAGCCAGATAGTCAAGAGGAGGCTGCCTTAGTGGCAGCGGCTCCTCCGGTCTTTTGAGGACGCGGCTTCGCGCGCCAGTTGGGTTTACGATCCTTGGCTGCGGTAGTGGACGAGGGCGAGGGCTTAGAGGATGACCAGTTAGAGGAACGAAAGGAACGAAACCTCGATTGGTTCCTGCCCTGGACAGGTTTTCTGGTTTTAGTTTGTGGCAAGGAAGTACTCTTCCCGCCAGTAGCTTCCTTAATTATTTCATCCAGTTGTTCACCAAACAGCCGGGACCCAGCAAAAGGGAGACCCGCAAGGTACTTCTTAGAGGAAGCGTCTGCTTTCCACTCTCGAAGCCACAAGATCCTGCGGATCGCGAGGGAGTTAGCGGAGGCCACCGCCGTGCGGTGAGAAGCCTCCAGGATGGCAGACATGGCGTAGGATGAAAAAGCCGAAGCTTGAGAAGTTAAGGCATCCATCTCAGGCATAGAGTCCCTGGTGAGGGAATGTATCTCTGCCAGAGAGGCAGAGACTGCCTTAAGAGCCCACACTGCCGCAAAAGACGGGGAGAACGAGGCTCCTGCCGCCTCATATACAGACTTGGCCAGAAGGTCAACCTGGCGGTCAGTGGGATCCTTAAGAGAAGTGCCATCAGCCACAGCTACGACTGTGCGGGCTGAGATTCTGGACACTGGAGGGTCTACCTTTGGAGACTGGGCCCATTCCTTAACCACCTCTGGTGGAAAAGGAAAACGGTCATCAGAACTACGCTTCGGAAAACGTTTGGTCAGGACAGGCCCTGGGCTTGGTAACAGTGGTCCGAAAACTGGAGTAGTTAAAAAACATACTCTTAGCTCTCTTAGGTGAGGTAAACTGGTGTATCTCTACCAGAGAGGCTTGTTCCTCTGACTCTGGTGGATTGAGGTTCAGTACGGAGTTAATGGATGCAATCAAGTCACTAACATCCGCATCACCCTCAGACACGTCAATGGGGTACATAGAGGCAGCGTCTGAGCCCACAGTAAACGAATCCTCCTCGCCCTGCACCTCGGCTCGTGAATCAGAGCCGTGGGACGAGGAAGGAGAAGGGTCCCTGCGTCTCCGTTTAGGGGGACGTGGTCCTAGGACATGCTCTGAGAGCTCTGCAGAACTCGGAGCAGCAGAGGCACCCTGAGAAGAGGGCTGATGCATGGTCAGCAGTGTCCGGGACAGCTGCCCCATGGAGTCGGCAAAGAAGGGAATTTTGTTACTTACCGTAAATTCCTTTTCTTCTAGCTCCTATTGGGAGACCCAGACGATTGGGTGTATAGCACTGCCTCCGGAGGCCACACAAAGCATTACACTAAAAAGTGTAAGGCCCCTCCCCTTCTGGCTATACACCCCCAGTGGGATCACTGGCTCACCAGTTTTAGTGCAAAAGCAAGAAGGAGGAAAGCCAAGAACTGGTTTAAACAAATTCACTCCGAAGTAACGTCGGAGAACTGAAAACCGTTCAACATGAACAACATGTGTACCCGAAAAACAACCAAAAATCCCGAAGGACAACAGGGCGGGTGCTGGGTCTCCCAATAGGAGCTAGAAGAAAAGGAATTTACGGTAAGTAACAAAATTCCCTTCTTCTTCGGCGCTCCATTGGGAGACCCAGACGATTGGGACGTCCAAAAGCTGTCCCTGGGTGGGTAAAGAATACCTCATGTTAGAGCTGCGAAGACAGCCCTCCCCTACGGGGAGGCAACTGCCGCCTGCAGGACTCTTCTACCTAGGCTGGCGTCCGCCGAAGCATAGGTATGCACCTGATAATGTTTGGTGAAAGTGTGCAGACTCGACCATGTAGCTGCCTGGCACACCTGTTGAGCCGTAGCCTGGTGTCGCAATGCCCAGGACGCACCCACGGCTCTTGTAGAATGGGCCTTCAGCCCTGATGGAACCGGAAGCCCAGCAGAACGGTAGGCTTCAAGAATTGGTTCTTTGATCCATCGAGCCAGGGTGGCCTTAGAAGCCTGCGACCCTTTGCGCTTACCAGCGACAAGGACAAAGAGTGCATCCGAACGGCGCAGGGGCGCCGTGCGGGAAATGTAGATTCTGAGTGCTCTCACCAGATCTAACAAATGTAAATCCTTCTCATACCGATGAACTGCATGAGGACAAAAAGAAGGCAAAGAGATATCCTGATTAAGATGAAAAGAGGATACCACCTTCGGGAGAAACTCCTGAATGGGGCGCAGCACTACCTTGTCCTGGTGGAAGACCAGGAAGGGAGCCTTGGATGACAGCGCTGCTAGCTCAGACACTCTCCGAAGAGAGGTGATCGCTACCAGAAAGGCCACTTTCTGTGATAGTCTAGAAAGTGAAACCTCCCTCAGAGGCTCGAAGGGCGGCTTCTGGAGGGCAACTAGTACCCTGTTCAGATCCCATGGATCTAACGGCCGCTTGTACGGGGGTACGATATGACAAACCCCCTGCAGGAACGTGCGTACCTTAGGAAGTCGTGCTAGACGCTTCTGAAAAAAGACGGATAGCGCCGAAACTTGCCCTTTAAGGGAGCCGAGCGACAAACCTTTTTCCAACCCAGATTGCAGGAAAGAAAGAAAGGTAGGCAATGCAAATGGCCAGGGAGACACTCCCTGAGCAGAGCACCAGGATAAGAATATCCTCCACGTTCTGTGGTAGATCTTAGCGGACGTGGGCTTCCTAGCCTGTCTCATGGTGGCAACGACCCCTTTGGATAATCCTGAAGACGCTAGGATCCAGGACTCAATGGCCACACAGTCAGGTTCAGGGCCGTAGAATTCCGATGGAAAAACGGCCCTTGGGACAGTAAGTCTGGTCGGTCTGGTAGTGCCCACGGTTGGCCGACCGTGAGATGCCACAGATCCGGATACCACGCCCTCCTCGGCCAGTCTGGAGCGACGAGTATGACGCGGCTGCAGTCGGATCTGATCTTGCGTAGCACTCTGGGCAGGAGTGCCAGAGGTGGAAACACATAAGGGAGCTGGAACTGCGACCAATCTTGCACTAAGGCGTCTGCCGCCAGAGCTCTTTGATCGCGAGACCGTGCCATGAAGGTTGGGACCTTGTTGTTGTGCCGGGACGCCATTAGGTCGACGTCCGGCGTTCCCCAGCGGCGACAGATTTCCTGAAACACGTCCGGGTGAAGGGACCATTCCCCTGCGTCCATGCCCTGGCGACTGAGGAAGTCTGCTTCCCAGTTTTCCACGCCGGGGATGTGAACTGCGGATATGGTGGAGGCCGTGGCTTCCACCCACATCAGAATCCGCCGGACTTCCTGGAAGGCTTGCCGACTGCGTGTCCCCCCTTGGTGGTTGATGTATGCCACCGCTGTGGAGTTGTCCGACTGAATTCGGATCTGCCTTCCTTCCAGCCACTGCTGGAAGGCTAGTAGGGCAAGATACACTGCTCTGATTTCCAGAACATTGATCTGAAGGGTGGACTCCTGCTGAGTCCACGTACCCTGAGCCCTGTGGTGGAGAAAAACTGCTCCCCACCCTGACAGACTCGCGTCTGTCGTGACCACCGCCCAGGACGGTGGTAGGAAGGATCTTCCCTGTGATAATGAGGTGGGAAGAAGCCACCACTGCAGAGAGTCTTTGGCCGTCTGGGAAAGGGAGACTTTCCTGTCCAGGGATGTTGACTTCCCGTCCCATTGGCGGAGAATGTCCCATTGAAGTGGGCGCAGATGAAACTGCGCAAACGGAACCGCCTCCATTACCGCCACCATCTTCCCGAGGAAGTGCATGAGGCGTCTTAAGGAGTGCGACTGACTTTGAAGGAGAGCCTGCACCCCAGTCTGTAGTGACCGCTGCTTGTCCAGCGGAAGCTTCACTATCGCTGAGAGAGTATGAAACTCCATGCCAAGATACGTTAGTGATTGGGTCGGTGACAGATTTGACTTTGAGAAGTTGATGATCCACCCGAACGTCTGGAGAGTCTCCAGTGCAACATTCAGGCTGAGTTGGCATGCCTCTTGAGAGGGTGCCTTGACAAGTAGATCGTCCAAGTAAGGGATCACAGAGTGTCCCTGAGAGTGCAAGACTGCTACCACTGCCGCCATGACCTTGGTGAACACCCGTGGGGCTGTCGCCAGACCAAATGGCAGAGCTACGAACTGAAGATGGTCGTCTCCTATCACGAAGCGTAGAAAGCGTTGGTGCTCTGTAGCAATCGGCACGTGGAGATAAGCATCTTTGATGTCTATTGATGCTAGGAAATCTCCTTGAGACATTGAGGCAATGACTGAGCGGAGGGATTCCATCCGGAACCGCCTGGCGTTCACATGCTTGTTGAGCAGTTTTAGGTCCAGAACAGGACGGAATGAGCCGTCCTTTTTTGGCACCACAAAGAGATTGGAGTAAAAACCTTGTCCTTGTTCCCGAAGGGGAACAGGGACCACCACTCCTTCTGCTCTTAGAGAGCCCACCGCCTGCAGAAGGGCGTCTGCTCGGTCGGGATGTGGGGAGGTTCTGAAGAACCGAGGCGGAGGACGAGAACTGAACTCTATCCTGTACCCGTGAGACAAAATGTCTGTTACCCACCGGTCTTTGACCTGTGGCAGCCAAATGTCGCAAAAGCGGGAGAGCCTGCCACCGACCGAGGATGCGGAGGGAGGCGGCCGAAAGTCATGAGGCAGCCGGCTTGGAAGCGGTACCTCCGGTTGCTTTCTTGGGGCGTGAGTGAGCCCGCCAGGAATCAGAGCTCCTTTGCTCTTTCTGAGTCCCTTTGGACGAGGAGAATTGGGGCTTGCCCGAGCCTCGAAAGGACCGAAACTTTGACTGCCACTTCCTCTGTTGAGGTTTGCTTGATCTGGGCTGGGGTAAGGAAGAGTCCTTACCTTTGGACTGTTTAATGATTTCCGCCAATTGCTCACCAAACAGTCTGTCTCCAGACAATGGCAAGCTGGTTAAACATTTTTTAGAAGCAGAATCTGCTTTCCATTCTTTTAACCACAAGGCTCTGCGCAAAACTACAGAGTTGGCGGATGCCATTGAGGTACGGCTCGTAGAGTCCAGTACCGCATTGATAGCGTAGGTCGCAAACGCGGACATTTGCGTAGTTAAGGACGCCACTTGCGGCACTGCTGGACGTATGAAAGAGTCCACCTGTGCCAGACCAGCTGAAATAGCTTGGAGCGCCCACACAGCCGCGAATGCTGGAGCAAACGACGCGCCAATAGCTTCATAGACAGATTTCAACCAAAGGTCCATCTGCCTGTCATTAGCATCTTTAAGTGAAGCCCCATCCTCCACTGCAACTATGGATCTAGCTGCAAGCCTGGATATTGGAGGGTCCACTTTTGGACACTGGGTCCAGCGTTTGACCACGTCAGGGGGAAAGGGATAACGTGTATCCTTAAGGCGTTTGGAAAAACGCTTGTCCGGATAAGCCTGGTGTTTCTGGATTGATGCTCTGAAGTCAGAGTGGTCCAGAAAAGTACTAAATTTACGCTTGGGATACAGGAAATGGAATTTCTCCTGCTGGGCAGCTGCCTCCTCTGCTGAAGGGGCTGGGGGAGAAATATCCAACAGCCTATTGATGGCCGCTATAAGGTCATTTACCATGGCGTCACCATCTGGCGTATCCAAATTGAGTGCGGTGTCAGGGCTAGACTCCTGATCACCCACCTCTGTCTCATCACATAGAGACCCATCTCTCTGAGACCCTGACCCGCGTGATGACGTGGAGGGTCTCTCCCAGCGAGCTCGCTTAGGCGGGCTGGGACTGTCATCGGAGTCGGAGCCCTCAGCCTGTGATGCCTGGGACCCCCTTGAAGTACGGATTAGTTCCAACTGAGGGGGACCGGGGAACATAGACACAGCCGTGTCCATGGTCTGAGCAACTGGCCTGGACTGCAAGGTCTCCAGGATTTTTGTCATAGTCACAGACATTTTATCAGCAAAGACTGCAAATTCTGTCCCCGTCACCGGGGCAGGGTTCACAGGCGTCTCTGCCTGGGCTACCACCACAATAGGCTCTGGCTGACGAAGTGCCACTGGGACTGAACATTGCACACAATGAGAGTCGTTGGAGCCTGCTGGTAGATTAGCCCCACATGCTGTACAAGCAGTGTATACAGCCCGTGCCTTGGCACCCTTGCGTTTTGTGGATGACATGTTGTTGTCTCCTCAGAGCAAGATAGGGTATACAGCCAAGAAGCGACCGTACAGTGCAGTATATATAGATATATATATCTGGTACAGGAAAAAGTACACCAATACAACACTGTGGCACAAGTGGGGCCAGCACTAAGTGCTGCTTACCGCCCGCTAAACGCGGGTGTGTGGTCGCCAGAAATCCCTAGTCTGGGTCTCCCATAGCCTGTGTCCGTCCTCCAGCCAGACTGCATGCAGGAATGGCTGCCGGCGTCCTGTGGAGGGGGGGGGGTGGGCCCTGGGCGTGCTCAGACCAAAAGCGGGAAAACTGCGTCCCACTGTGCCTAGTGAGAGGGCTGGAGCATGTAAATAAGGCTCCAGCCCTCGGCGCTGACGATTGCACAGCGTCTGTCCCATTCCCTGATTGACAGGGAGGGGGCGGGAACGAAGCGGAGCTAGGCCGCAAAAGCCGGGGACTAGATTTATAAGCGCCGCCGCCGTAAAAGCGCGGTCGGCGCTAAGTCCCCGGCGCACTACAAGACCCAGCCGCGCCGCCGCTCCGAGAGTGGCCGGCGCGGTAGTTCCCAGTACATGAAGTCGCACAGCTAAGCTGCTGTGACTCAAACCCCAGCGTGCAGCGCTACTGTCCCCGGCGCACTAACACACCCAGCAAGTCTGGCGTGTGCGTGCCTGTCTGTACGGGGACACAGAGTACCTGAAAGTTGCAGGGCCTTGTCCCTGAACGGTACCCAGCTCCGTATCCAGCAGGTTCAATGGGTCTGTGGATGGAGCCCGGCCTCAGGGCTTGGGGGCCGGTAAGATCCCACTTCCTCAGAGCCCCTCAGGGGGATGGGGAAGGAAAGCAGCATGTGGGCTCCAGCCTCCGTACCCGCAATGGGTACCTCAACCTTACAAACCACAAGTGGGGTAAGAAGGGAGCATGCTGGGGGCCCTATATGGGCCCTCTTTTCTTCCATCCGACATAGTCAGCAGCTACTGCTGACTAAACAGTGGAGCTATGCGTGGATGTCTGACCTCCTTCGCACAAAGCAGAAAACTGGTGAGCCAGTGATCCCACTGGGGGTGTATAGCCAGAAGGGGAGGGGCCTTACACTTTTTAGTGTAATGCTTTGTGTGGCCTCCGGAGGCAGTGCTATACACCCAATCGTCTGGGTCTCCCAATGGAGCGCCGAAGAAAGACTGGGAAATAGCTTGGGAAAAGGATGCTACCCAAGCCGGGGGTTCAGCCACCGGGGCCGGAGCAGCCGGAGGGACCCCTGAGGAGGCTCCAGGCTGAGACACAACCATGTTAGCACAGGCATCACAATGTGGGTATGTGCTTGGCTCTGGCAGAATGCGCTTACATGCAGTGCATATAGCGTACATGTTTGCAGCCTTGCTCCGGGTGACAGACATGCTGCTGAGGTGGAAGCTCTGCAGTAAGAATACATTCGTATAGAATGTCCTGAGAGTATATAATAAAGCCCACAACCAGAGGTTGTGGCTTACCAGACCGCTCTCTGTGTGCCCTCCGGATTCCACAGCTCGGACCCCCAGTAAAGCGTCAGCCTTCCAAGAAAGCAGCAGATTCAGCAGCCAGCGCCGATCAGTGTGATAAACGCTGAGAAAATGGCGCTGGGAGGAGGAGGGGGGGCGGAGATTAGCCCAAGAGCGGGAAACCGGAGGGCTAAGGAGAGATGCAGGGGAGGGAAACATCTCCTCAGAGAGGAGTGTCCTCCCCTCTGCTGGATGGCCGGTGGGCGGCGCCACTCTATTCCCCTGCATGAATGACATGCAGAGGAAGATGAAACCGAAACTAGGCCCAAACAGAAGCCGGGGCCTAGATTTTAACATGCGCCTTCGGCGCGGTTCTCAGGGGAAACCCCCAGAACCGGCCGGAATTTACAGTAAACATAAAAAACATACTTTCTCCCTAATAAAAGTACCCGGGACCCCTGAAAAACGTCTCAATACTTAGCTTTTGAGACGCAGGGCCAGTCCCTGAGGGGGGTTAAACGCTCCTTCCAGCAGGAACCAGACAGGGCTGCGGATGGAGACCGGTCTTCTGCAAGCAGAGAGGACCGTGACGGCTCCCACTTCAACCCAGAGCCTCTCAGAGGATGTGAAGGAGCGCGGCATGTGAAGGCTCCAGCCTTGTAAAGTCAACCTTAACAGCACCGCCGACACAGTGGGGTGAGAAGGGACATGCCGGGAGTCCAGACTGGACCCGCTTTTCTTCCAAATCTTTAAAATCAAAAAATAAAAATGAAAAAATCAGAGAATGCAAGTGTGTGTGACCTCCTGAAACACAAAGCATTGAACTGGTTAGATTGTCATCCAGGGGGTGTATATAGCCCGGAGGGAGGAGCTACACGTTTGAGTGTAGTACTTTGTGTGTCCTCCAGAGGCAGAAGCTATACACCCATGGTCTGGGTCTCCCATAAGGAACGATGAAGAAATAGTAATAGTAATAAATGACATAAAATTATATACATACATACATACATACATACATACATACATACATACATACATACCACACACACACACATATACATACACACACACACACACACTATATTATATATATATTGTATTACACACATTAATTTTTATATTATGTATACAATATATTTACACACACTTTATATATATTACACACACACTTAATAAATATATTCATATACTCTATATACTGTATATATACATACACACACTTTATATATCTATTTTTTTACACACACATTACACACACACACACACACACACACTATATATATTTTACACACACACACGTTTATTACACAGATATATATATTACACACACATACCGTATATTATATATTTCATATTTCACATACATATATACATGTATATTTATTACACATACAGATATATATATCTATATATATAATTGCCTTATTCTGTCTGTCTTGCTCCAAACTTCTGTCCTTACCGCGACAAGCGTCTCATTGGCCGCTCGCCTCGCCTCCGCCCCCCGCACGGATTGGCCGCTCGCCTCGGCTCCGACCCTCCGCACGGATTGGCCGCTCGCCCAGGCTCCGCCCTCCACACGGATTGGCCTCTCGCCCCGGCCCCCTGCACGCATTGGCAACTCGGCCACGCCCCGCCCCCCCTCACGCATTGCACGCTCGTTCTGGCCCCGCCCCCCGCACGCATTCCCCGAACCAATACGGAGCCAACATCAGCGTACGCCGCCAACCCAGCCGACACATACCCTCGCATTGCTGGGGTTGCCGGCGTACGCTGGTGTGGGCTCCCGTGCAAGCGGGGGGCGGGGTACGCTGGTAACCATGGTACACCGAGTAATATTGTGTAGCATGGTTACCAGCGTACACGGCTCCCAGGTGAGCGCATCAAGGTCCTGCAGCGGCGGAACACACACACATGCATAAGAACAGACACACACACACACATCAGATCGCATCCACATACTCACAACATCCCGTGATATCGCTTGCTTCTCGGCGGCGATACTGTGCAGTGACCTTCCAGGACCTGCCGGAGGATCACATGGCCGGAAGCATGTGGTATCTCCGGATGTTGTGATTGTGTGAGCGCGTATGTGCGATATCGTCAGTGTGTGTGTGTGAGTGTATGCGATCGGATGTGTGTGAGTGTGTTCTGATGTGTGAGTGTGTGTTTTAGTGAGTGTATACGATCGGATCTGTGAGTGTCGGCAGAGGAGCACGGCGTGCAGCACAGCTGCTGGGACCGCCCACCGGTGGGCACAGGGAGAAGTGGGGTGTGTGTGTGTATGCGATCAGATGTGTGCGTGTATACTGTTTGATGTGTGACTGTGGAGCACGATGGGGAGTGCGCAGCATGGGGGATGGAGCACGATGGGGAGTGCGCAGCATGGGGGATGGAGCACGATGGGGAGTGCGCAGCATGGGGGATGGAGCACGATGGAGGGTGCGCAGCATGGGGGATGGAGCACAATGGGGAGTGCGCAGCATGGAGGATGGAGCACGATGGGGGGTGCGCAGCATGGGGGATGGAGCACGATGGGGGGTGCGCAGCATGGGGGATGGAGCACGATGGGGAGTGCGCAGCATGGGGGATGGAGCACGTTTGGGGGTGCGCAGCATGGGGGATGGAACATGATGGGGAGTGCGCAGCATGGGGGATGGAGCACGATGGGGGGGTGCACACCTCCCCCTAAAACACACACACACACACACACCGCCACACACGAACTGCACAACACACCACACACCACACACACACTGGGAACCACAAACACCGCCCTACACAGACACCCACACACAAACAACGCCGCACACACAAATATACGCACATACCGCACAACACACACATTGCACAAAACATACCTCCCCCAAAACACACACACACACACACACACACACACACCCCTCACACCCACACAAACCGTGCAACACACACACAACGCTACAGACACACAGCGCTCCACAAATAACGCAACACACAAACACCACTCTCACCCCCGCCACACCCAGACAAGACCCAGAACATGTACAGCGCCCTACACAAACACTTGGCAACTACACACAACAACATACATATATAACAAAAATCATACATTAACTACACAATACGTAAATTCTAGAATACCCGATGGATAGAATTGGGCCACCTTCTACACCTTCTAGTATATATTATATATATATATATATATATATATATATATATATATATATATATATATATATATATATATATATATATATATATATATATATATATATACACACACACACTATATTATATATATATTGTATTAATTTTATATTATGTATACAATATATTTACACACACTTAATATATTCATATACTCTATATGCTGTATATATACATACACATACTTTATCTATCTATTTTTTTACACACACATTACACACACACACTATATATTTTACACACACACACACACGTTTATTACACAGATATATAAATTACACACAGATACCGTATAATATATATATATATATATATATATATATATATATATATATATATATATATATATATATTTCACATACATATATACATGTATATTTATTACACACATACACACCTACATTCACAAAAAAAGTAGACTCTTGCACTACATAACTGTTCATGATATTGTGACGACGTGCAGATTTTGTAGTGTATTTGTCCATGTTACTTGCGAATTAACTAAAAATGCCTCCTGTGCAATTTTCACAAACAAAAATATTTCGCCCAACGTGGGGCTCGAACCCACGACCCTGAGATTAAGAGTCTCATGCTCTACCGACTGAGCTAGCCGGGCTGGTGCCCATCATCAGCGCCCGCATCCTACACCGAACTAGAACTAAGAAATCAAAGAAGTGAAGAAAACTCACCTTCTATCCAGACATATGCGGCAGCAGCAATGGCGAACACCAGGAGGAAGAGGATGAAGATGAAGGTCTCTAGATTGTTGGCTGTGACGCGTTTGACTCCAAACAAGATCGTGCGGAGGAGTTTTCCCTGGTAGAGCATTACAAATGTAAGTAGTTAGTTGTGGCATTGACCAGGTTAAAAAAAAATGGTCAATGCTGTGGATGAGGAATTGAGCAGGGAGATCATTAGACCCCATTGGAAGGGGACTTTGGTCGCCCACAGTCATCACAGCTGGGGTCTCAATTTTTGGCACAAGAGCTCCAATAAGACCAAAATCATAATTTCTGAAACAATTGTGAATTTTTTCTCTATGCGAAACACTGATGAAATGCAGCAGACTATTGGGAATGGTCTCAATGCAAAATCTTACATTGAATAAGTGGGCTACGATGTACACAGTGTATGGAGCAGGAACATCACAGCGCCATCCTCAGTGTAGTGTCCGTTCTTTGGTTCTGCAGCGAAGATGACAATTTAATAGGAGCTGAGCTGAAATCCTGAGAATGGCCACTACATGGTGTATGGAACCATGCTTTTCTGACTCCATACACTCCGTACACCTGACTGCCAGACGATCTGGAGGTGTCGGACCCCCACATACTGATAGTCATGGATGACTCCCTTTAACTTCTGAAGGCTTCCTGTGGTGATAATCCATCATGGGGATATTTTTGTCCAATGACAGATTATCACGACATCCGGACCACTGGGTGCATGTTGCTGTGTTTCGGCCCTTACAAATCTACGACAATGTTGTAGCAAATGGAAACAGCTAGATAAAATGCTGTAAGAGGAAACAACTCACCTGTGATGTGTTGAATCCTGTCCTCAGGACGTAGGCCACGCAACCGTTATCCAGCGCTGAGGACACAAAGGAAAATGAATGAGATTGGTGGCAAGAACCTGAGTGGATGCCCCCAAGAAATGCAACTGGTTAATCCCAATATCCCCAGTAACAAAGCAGGGAAGTAGTTAATACTAGAGTTGGTGTGTGATGCCATCATTGCTATATGGCGTCACACCATGTCGGCCAATCAAAATAGGAGCGGCAGATACCATCAGGTTCTTAGGGCTCCTGCCCGGGGACCATGCAGTATTGACCAGGCCCTGCTTCTTAGAGCTCCTAACCAGCCGCCATGGAGTATTGACCAGGCCCTGCTTCTTAGAGCTCCTAACCAGCCGCCGTGGAGTATTGACCAGGCCCTGCTTCTTAGAGCTCCTAACCAGCGGCCGTGGAGTATTGACCAGGCCCTGCTTCTTAGGGCTCCTGCCCAGCGGCCGCAGGGACCAGGCCCTGCTTCTTAGAGCTCGTACCCAGCAGCCGCGGAGTATTAACCAGGCTCCGCGAATCTATTTGCACCAACTCTAGTTCATACCAACTTGTTTTGGTGGTTTTGGGCAATGAACAGGAGTCATGCCAAGATCCCTGGTGGTCTAAAGCACTAAAGAGATTAAATACAGCAACCCTTGGGATCACCTGATCACCTTAAAGGGAACCAAATCACCAGGATTTTCGTATATAAAGGTAAAGCCCATGCTATACTGGCACTATCCGGCGATGTTTAGGATTTGAAATCCAAAAAAGTAAAGTTAAAAAAAATCGGCAGCTGCTTGAGTGGCAGTTGCAATGGAGCAGATAATATATTCATAGTTATCCCCTCCCTCTGTTAGAATTAGCATAAGTATTATACAAACAACTCACTATCTCTTGCAGGACCTGTGTGAGGTCATACCCATGTGACCTGATATCAGCTTTGTTGGCTGAGGCTCCGCCTCTTCTGGTCACATGGGTATGACTTCACACAGGTCCTTTCTAGTGAAAAAATAAGTCGATTGTATAATGTTTATGCTAATTCTAACAGGGGGAGGGAATAACTATGAATATATTATCTGCTCCAGTGCAACTGTCACTCAACAAGCTGCTGATTTTATAAACTTTACTTTGTTGGATTTCAAAACCTATATATCCGAGGTGACCACTACAGGTATGTATAGAATCAGCCTGATAGTGCCAGTATAGCACTGGCTTTAGCTTACATACGAAAATCATGGTGATTGGTTCCCTTTCAGCTCTGGAACCGTTCAATAATCCACCAATGAGCAACGATTTGAGATGTATCCATCTGATAATCTGCCCCTCCCCATCGTGGCTCATGAAGTGGGTCCCTCAGCAAAGCCCTCCCTCCACTCCAATGCATCCATACTCACGCTTCAGGCCGCTGGTGGCCTTCTGAGGAGGAGTGTGCTGGACGACCTTTGTGCCCCCGAATATGACATGTAACCTGGAATCAGCGTTCAAATCTAGAACATGTTTTGGGTCCAAGTCTTCTATGGGCTCCTGCGGAAAGAAACACGACGGCTTCATCTCTGCAGAACAGCACAGATGTCTACAGGCTTCTCCTACCAAAATCACCAGAGCTTAGCGGCTCTGAGTAGCTCGTGCAGCAGGGCTCCTGATCACAGCGATTGGCTACAGTGCTGTCGACATGAGGTGACTGCTGCAGCCAATTGATGGAGACTGGGGCAGCGTTATAGACTTAGTACTGGACCCATGGAGGACCGCTGTGGAGCACACAAGGATCTGCTGGGAGCGTCCACTGTGGATCCCAGGAGGACATTGGAGCGACACAGATGTTAAGGGTCTGCTAAGTATGATTCTTCTGGGGGGGAGGGGATTGGTAACTGCATCTTTTGGAGGGGGTGTTATACTTATTCCAACCAATGTTTCCCGAAAAATAAGCCTTACCCTGAAAATAAGTCCTAGCGCATTTTTCAGGGGGCAAAAAAAAGAGAATTTTGTTTACTTACCGTAAATTCTTTTTCTTATAGTTCCGTATTGGGAGACCCAGACCATGGGTGTATAGCTTCTGCCTCCGGAGGACACACAAAGTACTACACTAAAAAGTGTAGCTCCTCCCTCCTAGCATATACACCCCCTGGATAACCAAATATAGCCAGTTTAGTGCAAAAGCTGAAGGAGGACATCCACCCACAAGTAGAGATGGAGCAAAACCCGGAACAACCGGAACCTCTGTCTACAACAACAGCCGGTGAAAACACACGGAACAAGAAAACTGCCAACAGGCAACAGGGAGGGAGCTGGGTCTCCCATGTCGGAACTATAAGAAAAAGAATGTACGGTAAGTAAACAAAATTCTCTTTTTCTTCATCGTTCCTTATGGGAGACCCAGACCATGGGACGTTCCAAAGCAGTCCATGGGTGGGAATAAACAGAAAAACTGAGAAGTAGGCGAAACCTAACTTCACAAATGGGCGACAGCCGCCTGAAGGATGCGTCTGCCCAAGCTCGCATCTGCCGAAGCATGAGCATGCACTTGGTAGTGCTTCGAAAAGGTATGCAGACTAGTCCAAGTGGCAGTCTGACAGACCTGCTGAGCCATAGCCTGGTGCCTGAAAACCGAAGAGGCACCGACAGCTCTGGTCAAGTGTGCCTTGATCCCTGGCGGGAGAGGCACTTGAGTACACTGGTAGGTATCGGAAATGGCCGACCTAATCCAACGAGCTAGGGTCGGCTTAGATGCCGAGAGGCCCTTACGCTGACCAGTGGTTAGCACAAAAAGAGAGGTGCACCGCCTAAGAACAGCGGTGCGAGACACATAGATCCGGAGCGCCCGCACCAGATCCAGAGTATGCAACGCCTTTTCAAAGCGATGAACAGGAGCCGGACAAAAGGAAGGCAGGGAAATGTCCCGGTTAAGGTGGAAGCAGAAACCACCTTAGGGAGAAAGTCCGGAGTTGGACGGAGAACCACCTTGTCTTGATGAAAAACCAAAAAAGGTGACTCCGAAGAGAGTGCAGCCAAATCAGAGACTCTCTTGAGGGAAGTTATGGCCACTAGAAAGACCACTTTCTGTGAAAGACAAGACAACGAAACCTCCCTAAGAGGCTTAAAGGGGGGTTTCCGGAAGCCGTGAGGACCGGATTAAGGTCCCAGGGCTCCAAAGGCCGCCGGTAAGGCGGAATGATGTGAGATGCGCCCTGCATGAAGGAGCGCACCTGAGCCAGCCGGGCGATACGCCGCTGGAACAACACTGACAGAGCCGAGACCTGTCCCTTGAGGGAATTGAGGGATAGTCCTAGCTGCAGACCAGACTGTAGAAGGGACAGGAGGGTCGGCAAGGCAAAAAGGCCAAGAAGCATGGCCGGAAGAATGACACCAGGACAGGAAAATTCTCCAGGTCCTGTGATAGATTTTTGCCAAGGGATACTTCCGAGCCCGAGTCATAGTGGAGATGACTTCAGGAGGGATACCAGAAGTCGTCAAGATCCAGGACTCAAGAGCCACGCCGTCAATCTGAGAGCCGCAGGATTCTGGCGGAAAGGCGGACCTTGTGAGAGAAGGTCTGGACAGTCCGGGAGATGCCATGGCACCTCTACGGACAGATGGAGCAGGTCAGGGTACCAAGCTCGCCTGGGTCAGTCTGGAGCAATGAGAATCACCCGACGGCCCTCCATTCTGATCTTGCGCAGGATTCTGGGCAAGAGCTAGAGGGTGAAACACGTAAGACAGACGAAGCTGGGACCAATCTTGAACCAGTGCGTCTGCTGCAAAAGCCTGAGGATCGTGGAGCGAAGATCCACGTCCGGAGTGCCCCACTTGCGGCAGATTGACCGAAACACTGCCGGATGCAGAGCCCACTCGCCGCTGTCCACGGTTTGACGGCTGAGATAATCTGCCTCCCAGTTTTCCACGTCTGGGATGTGGACTGCGGATATGGTGGACTTGGAGTCCTCCGTCCACTGAAGGATGCGTTGAACCTCCAACATTGCCAGGCGGCTGAGTGTCCCGCCCTGGTGGTTGATGTAGGCAAATGCTGTCGCGTTGTCTGACTGGACTCGAATGTGCCTGGCCGCCAACAGGTGGTGAAAGGCTAAGAGAGCTAGAAGCACAGCTCTGATTTCCAGCACATTGATCGAGAGGGGTGATTCGGACGGAGTCGTAGTGCCCTGCGCTCCATGGTGGAGATATACTGCTCCCCAGCCGGATAGACTGGCATCCGTGGTGAGGATCACCCGGGACGGGGCCAGGAAGAAGCATCCCTGAAGAGAGAGGGGCCGAAGCCACCACTGAAAAGAGCCCCTGGTCTGTGGCGAAGCCACCAACCCGTGGAAGGAGGAAGTCCGCTTGTTCCAACAGCGGAAAATGTCCAGCTGCAGAGGACGCAGATGGAACTGGGCAAGGGAACAGCCTCCATTGACGCCACCATCTGACCCAGCACCTGCATTAGGTGCCTGATGGAACGACGTCGGGGCCTCAGCAAAGAGCGCACCGCCAGAGGAGGGACTGCTGTTTGACTAAGGGCAGCTTCACAAATGCCGGCAGAGTCTCGAATTGCGTCCCTGGGTACGTGAGCTTCTGGGTCGGAGTCAGAGTGGACTTGGACAGAATGACAAGCCACCCGAATTGGCTAGAGTGGCGAGAGTGAGCGAGGCACTCCGCTAACAGTCTGCACTGGAT
Organism: Anomaloglossus baeobatrachus; assembly: GCF_048569485.1. Lineage (NCBI taxonomy): Eukaryota > Metazoa > Chordata > Amphibia > Anura > Aromobatidae > Anomaloglossus > Anomaloglossus baeobatrachus. The sequence continues at coordinate 652,993,215 of NC_134356.1, read as the reverse complement.
GAAGCCCTGACTAGAAGGTCGTCCAGGACAAAAGGATCACTGCCAACCCCTGGAGGTGCAGGACCGCAATCACTGCTGCCATGACCTTGAGAATACTCGAGGGGCCGTGGCTAACCCCAAGGGAAGAGCCACGAATTGGAAATGTTCCACTCCGATTGCAAAACGTAGCCAACGCTGGTGTGAAACGGCGATTGGCACATGCAGATAGGCATCTTTGATGTCGATGGATGCTAGGAAATCTCCTTGGGTCATTGACTGATCGCAGAGACTCCATGCGAAAATGCCGCACCTGAACATGCTTGTTGAGAAGCTTGAGATCCAGGTCGGAAGGCACCGTCCTTCTCGGGGACTAGGAAGAGATTTGAGTAGAAATCTCAGAACCGTTCCCAGTCGGGAACCGGTACAATTACTCCATTGGCCTGCAAGAATGCCACGGCCTGTGAGAAGGCGGCGGCCTTGGAGCAGGGGGGAGTTGACAGAAAAGAAGGGAATTTTGTTTACTTACCGTAAATTCCTTTTCTTCTAGCTCCTATTGGGAGACCCAGACAATTGGGTGTATAGCTTCTGCCTCCGGAGGCCACACAAAGTATTACACTTTAAAAAGTGTAACCCCTCCCCTCTGCCTATACACCCTCCCGTGCATCACGGGCTCCTCAGTTTTGGTGCAAAAGCAGGAAGGAGGAAACTTATAAATTGGTCTAAGGTAAATTCAATCCGAAGGATGTTCGGAGAACTGAAACCATGAACCAAAAGAACAATTCAACATGAACAACATGTGTACACAAAAGAACAACCAGCCCGAAGGGAACAGGGGCGGGTGCTGGGTCTCCCAATAGGAGCTAGAAGAAAAAGAATTTACGGTAAGTAAACAAAATTCCCTTCTTCTTTGTCGCTCCATTGGGAGACCCAGACAATTGGGACGTCCAAAAGCAGTCCCTGGGTGGGTAAAAGAATACCTCGATAAAAAGAGCCGAAAAACGTCTCCCTCTTACAGGTGGGCGACCGCCGCCTGAAGGACTCGCCTACCTAGGCTGGCATCTGCCGACGCATAGGCATGCACCTGATAGTGTTTCGTGAAAGTATGCAGACTCGACCAGGTAGCCGCCTGACACACCTGCTGAGCCGTAGCCTGGTGCCGCAATGCCCAGGATGCACCCACGGCTCTGGTAAAATGGGCCTTCAGCCCTGAAGGAATCGGAAGCCCAGAAGAACGGTAGGCTTCAAGAATCGGTTCCTTGATCCACCGAGCCAAGGTTGACTTGGAAGCCTGTGACCCCTTACGCTGGCCAGCGACAAGGACAAAGAGCCCATCCGAACGGCGCAGGGGCGCCGTGCGAGAAATGTAGAACCGGAGTGCTCTCACGAGATCTAACAAGTGCAAATCCTTTTCACATTGGTGAACTGGATGAGGGCAAAAGGAAGGTAAGGAGATATCCTGATTGAGATGAAAAGGGGATACCACCTTAGGGAGAAATTCCGGGACCGGACGCAGAACCACCTTATTCTGGTGAAACACCAGGAAGGGGGCTTTGCATGACAGCGCTGCTAGCTCAGACACTCTCCGAAGTGAAGTGACTGCCACTAGGAAGGCCACCTTCTGCGAAAGGCGTGATAGAGATAACCCTGAGGACGCTAGGAGCCAGGACTCAATGGCCACACAGTCAGGTTGAGGGCCGCAGAATTCAGATGGAAAAATGGCCCTTGAGACAGCAAGTCTGGTCGGTCTGGGAGTGCCCACGGTTGACCCACCGTGAGGTGCCACAGATCCGGGTACCACAACCTCCTCGGCTAGTCTGGAGCGACGAGGATGGCGTGGCGGCAGTCGGACCTGATCTTGCGCAACACTCTGGGCAGCAGTGCCAGAGGAGGAAATACATAAGGCAGTCGAAAATGCGACCAATCCTGAACTAATGCGTCCGCCGCCAGAGCTCTGTGATCTTGAGACCGTGCCATGAATGCCGGGACTTTGTTGTTGTGCCGAGACGCCATGAGGTCGACGTCTGGCGTTCCCCAGCGGCAACAGATCTCTTGAAACACGTCCGGGTGAAGAGACCATTCCCCTGCGTCCATGCCCTGGCGACTGAGAAAGTCTGCTTCCCAGTTTTCTACGCCCGGGATGTGAACTGCGGAGATGGTGGAGGCTGTGGCTTCCGCCCACAGCAGAATCCGCCGAACTTCTTGGAAGGCCTGACGACTGCGTGTGCCGCCCTGGTGGTTGATGTACGCGACCGCCGTGGCGTTGTCCGACTGTATGCGGATCTGTCTGCCCTCCAGCCACCGATGGAACGCCTTTAGGGCTAGATACACTGCCCTTATCTCCAGAACATTGATCTGAAGGGAGGACTCTGTCGGAGTCCAGGTTCCCTGAGCCCTGTGGTGGAGGAAGACCGCTCCCCACCCTGACAGACTCGCGTCCGTCGTGACCACAGCCCAGGATGGGGGCAGGAATGATTTTCCCTTCGACAAGGAAGTGGGAAGAAGCCACCCCTGAAGAGAGGTTTTGGCTGCCAGTGAAAGAGAGACGTTCCTGTCTAGGGACGTCGACCTCCTGTCCCATTTGCGGAGAATGTCCCATTGAAGTGGACGCAGATGAAACTGCGCAAAGGGAACTGCCTCCATTGCTGCCACCATCTTCCCTAGGAAGTGCATGAGGCGCCTCAAGGGGTGTGACTGGGTCCGAAGGAGAGAGTGCACCCCTGTCTGTAGCGAACGCTGTTTGTCCAGCGGAAGCTTCACTATCGCTGAGAGAGTATGAAACTCCATCCCGAGGTAAGTCAGTGATTGGGTCGGTGTCAATTTTGACTTTGGGAAATTGATGATCCACCCGAACCTCTGGAGAGTCTCCAGAGCAATGGTCAGGCTGTGTTGACATGCCACCTGAGAGGGGGCCTTGACCAGGAGATCGTCTAAGTAAGGGATCACCGAGTGGCCCTGAGAGTGTAGGACCGCCACCACGGATGCCATGATCTTGGTGAAGACCCGTGGGGCTGTCGCGAGGCCGAAAGGCAGTGCCACAAACTGAAGGTGTTCGTCCCCGATGGCGAAACGCAGGAAGCGTTGATGCTCTGGTGCAATCGGCACATGGAGATAAGCATCCTTGATGTCGATTGAGGCTAGGAAGTCTCCTTGGGACATCGAGGCGATGACAGAACGGAGAGATTCCATCCGGAACCGTCTGGTTCTCACGTGTCTGTTGAGCAGTTTGAGGTCCAGAACGGGGCGGAATGATCCGTCCTTTTTTGGCACCACGAACAAGTTGGAGTAAAAACCGCGACCACGTTCTTGAATGGGAACGGGAATCACAACTCCTTCTGCCTTCAGAGTGTTCACCGCCTGAAAAAGTGCATCGGCTCGCTTGGGGGGCGGAGATGTTCTGAAGAAACGAGTCGGAGGACGAGAGCTGAGCTCTATCCTGTAACCGTGCGACAGAATGTCTCTCACCCATCGGTCTTGGACATGTGGCCACCAGGCGTCGCAAAAGCGGGAGAGCCTGCCACCGACCGAGGATGCGGTTTGGGGAGGCCGAAAGTCATGAGGAGGCCGCCTTGGAGGCGGTTCCTCCGGCGGTCTTTGGAGGACGTGACTTAGACCGCCATGCAGAAGAGTTCCTCTGGCCCTTCTCTGACCTGTTGGACGTGGAGGATTGGGACCTGGCTGAGGGCCGAAAGGACCGAAACCTCGATTGAATTTTTCGTTGCTGAGGTTTGTTTGGTTTGGACTGGGGTAAGGACGAGTCCTTACCCTTGGATTGTTTAATAATTTCATCCAATTGCTCGCCAAACAAACGGTCGCCAGAAAATGGCAAACCGGTTAAGAACTTCTTGGAAGCAGAGTCTGCCTTCCATTCGCGTAGCCACATGGCCCTGCGGACTGCCACCGAATTGGCGGACGCTACCGCTGTACGGCTCGCTGAGTCCAGGACGGCGTTCATGGCGTAGGACGAAAAGGCCGACGCCTGAGAAGTCAAAGACACAACTTGCGGAGCAGAGGTACGTGTGACTGCATTAATCTCAGACAGACAAGCTGAGATAGCTTGGAGTGCCCACACGGCTGCAAAGGCCGGAGCAAACGACGCACCTATGGCTTCATAGATGGATTTCATCAGGAGCTCTATTTGCCTGTCAGTGGCATCCTTGAGCGATGAACCATCTGCCACTGATACTACGGATCTAGCCGCCAGTCTAGAGACTGGAGGATCCACCTTGGGACACTGAGCCCAACCCTTAACTACGTCAGGGGGGAAGGGGTAACGTGTGTCATTAAGGCGCTTAGTAAAGCGCTTGTCCGGAAATGCTCTGTGCTTCTGGACAGCATCTCTGAAGTTAGAGTGATCGAAAAACGCACTCCGTGTACGTTTGGGAAACCTAAACTGGTGTTTCTCCTGCTGTGAAGCCGACTCCTCTATAGGTGGAGTTGGGGGAGAAAGATCTAGCACCTGGTTGATGGACGCTATAAGGTCATTTACTATGGCGTCCCCTTCAGGTGTATCAAGATTGAGAGCAACGTCAGGATCAGAGCCCTGAGCTGCGACCTCCGCCTCATCCTCCAGAGAGTCCTCATGCTGCGACCCCGAACAGCGTGATGAAGACGGGGAAGGTTCCCAGCGAGCCCGCTTAGCCGGTCTGGGACTGCGGTCCGTGTCGGAGTCCTCCCCGTGGGACCTAGGTGTCACCCCAGGAGCACTCTGCTGCACCGACCGAGAGGGGCCTGGGGGCGATGAACTCACAGTGCCGGGGCCTGTGTGACCGATCTGGACTGCAAGGCTTCTAGTATCTTAGCAGACCATCTGTCCATAGACTGAGCCATGGATTGTGAAAGCGACTCAGAGAGTTTCTCAGCCAAAACTGCAAACTCTGTCCCTGCCACCTTGCTCTTTGCGGACGACATGCTGTAGTCTCCTCTGAGAGTGATCACTGAGGGTATATAGCCAAAAGCAAAACAATGCGGCCGAACAGAGAAAATGTATACAAATATAAATATAAAATATATATATATATATATATACACACTTCGGCACCCAAGGGGGGCCAGCACCGGGTAACCGGTGTGGCTTACCGACCGCCCAAAGCGGTTGTGTGTCCACCAGATTCCCTGCCTGGGCCTCCCAGAGCTGTAGAGCTCGTTCTGAAATCCTCCACCGGCAGAAGTGATTGTAAATATGGCTGCCAGAGTTCTCAGGGGAGGAGGGAGCCGTGGGCGTGACTAATAAAGTGCGGGAATCTGGTGCCCCACAGTGCTCAGTGAGGGGGGAGGAGAACACCTAAGTATGCTCCAGCCCTCACTGCCGACGTCCAGTCGACCGTCCCGCCCTTACCCCTGACTGGCAGGCCCGGGGGCGGGAGTTATGGTACTAGGCCGCAGAAGCCGGGGACTAAATTTAATAACGCGGCCGGCAAACAGGCGCGGTCGGCGCGGTAGTCCCGGTCGTCACAAAAAAACAGCAGCCGCTGCAGCGTCTGTAACACAGGCGCTCCATGCACCGTCCCCAAGGGGACACAGAGTACCTTATAGATGCAGGGCCTGTCCCTGATGATATCCAGTCTCCTGTCCGTCAGATTCCCCCAGGGGCTGCGGAGGGAGCCCGGTCCCAGTGAATGGTGACCGGTTAGGATCCCACTTCTCCCAGAGCCTCTAAGGGATGGGGAAGGAAAAACGGCATGTGGCTCCAGCCTTTGTACCCGCAATGGGTACCTCAACCTTAACAGCACCGCCGACTTAGTGGGGTGAGAAGGGAGCATGCCGGGGGCCCTGTTAGGGCCCTCTTTTCTTCCATCCGATACAATCAGCAGCTGCTGCTGACGCTGACTAAAATGGGAGCTTGAGTGAATGTGTGCCTCCTTCAACACAAAGCATAAAACTGAGGAGCCCGTGATGCACGGGAGGGTGTATAGGCAGAGGGGAGGGGTTACACTTTTTAAAGTGTAATACTTTGTGTGGCCTCCGGAGGCAGAAGCTATACACCCAATTGTCTGAGTCTCCCAATGGAGCGACAAAGAAAATCTGTTTGGCGGGCTGGATAGAACTCTATCCTGTAGCCGTGGGAGATAATATCCCGCACCCACTGATCGGAGACGTGTTGAAACCACACGTCGCCAAAGTGGGAGAGCCTGCCACCGACCAAGGACGTTGCTGGCACGGCCAGATAGTCAGGAGGAGGCTGCCTTAGTGGCAGCAGCTCCTGCGGTCTTCTGAGGACGCGGCTTTGTGCGCCAATTGGGTTTACAGTCCTTGGCTGAGTTAGTGGACGAGGCCGAGGGCTTAGAGGACGACCAGTTGGAGGAACGAAAGGAACGAAACCTCAACTGGTTCCTGCCCTGGACAGGTTTCCTGGTTTTGGTTTGTGGCATGAAGTACTCTTCCTGCCAAAAGCTTCCTTAATAATTTCATCCAGTTGTTCACCGAATAGTCTGGTCCCAGCAAAAGGGAGCCCAGCAAGGAACTTCTTTAGAAGCATCTGCCTTCCACTCTCGAAGCCACAGGAGCCTGCGGATAGCGAGGGAATTAGCCGAGGCCACCGCAGTGCGGTGAGAGTCTCCAGCATGGCAGACATGGCATAGGATGAAAAGACTGAAGCCTGGAAGTTAAGGCAACCATTTCGGGCATAGAGTCCCTGGTGAGGGAATGCATCTCATCTAGAGAAGCAGAGATGGCTTTGAGAGCCCGCACTGCTGCAAAAGATGGGGAGAACGAGGCCCCTGCCGCCTCATATACAGATTTGGCCAGAAGGTCAACCTGGCAGACAGTGGAATCCTTAAGAGAGGTGCCATCAGCCACTGATACAACTGTCCGGGCTGAGAGTCTAGACACCGGAGGGTCCACCTTTGGTGAATGAGCCCACTCCTTGACCACTTCTGGTGGAAAGGGAAAACGGTCATCAGAACCACGCTTTGGGAAGCGTTTGTCAGGGCAGGCCCTGGGCTTGGTCACAGTGGCCTGAAAACTGGAGTGGTTAAGGAACACACTCCTTGTTCTCTTAAGCAAGGTAAACTGGTGCTTTTTTGCCAGAGAGGGTTGCTCCTCTGATACTGGCGGATTGAGCTCCACTACAGAATTAATGTACGCAATCGAAACACTAATATCTGCGTCACCCTCGGACAGATCAATGGGGGACATGGAGGTAGCGTCCGAGCCCCCAGTAAAGGGATCCTCCTCGTCCTGCGAGTCAGCTCGTGAATCAGAGCCGCGGGACGAGGAAGGAGAGGGGACCCTGCGTCTCCTTTGAGGAGGACGGGGTCTGAGACCAGAAGAAGAATCCTCTGTGGGCCTTGCTGAGCGAGCCGTAGCAGCAGAGGCGCCCTGAGAAGGGGGCTAATGCATGCTCAGCAGAGTCCGGGACAGCTGTCCCATGGAGAGAAGGATTCTACCCAAGCCGGGGGTTCAGCCACTGGAGCCGGAGCAGCCGGAGGGACCACTGCGGATGAGACTCCAGGCTGAGGCACCACCATGTTAGAGCAGGAATCACAATGTGGTTATGTGCTCGGTACAGGCAGAACGAGCCTACATGCAGTGCATATTGAGTGCAGCCTTGCAGCCTTACTTCTCGTGTGAGACATGCTGCTGAAGAGGGGGCTCTGAGCCAGAATGACCCCCAGCAGAGTATATAAGCAGTATATAAGCAGGTCCACAACCGGAGGTTGTGGCTTGCCAGACCGTTTGACATTGTCTCTGTGCCCTCCAGATCCCACAGCCCGGACCCCCAGAGAGATGCTGCAGTCAGCGCCGATCGCTGTGCAGACATGGCATAAGAACGCTGAAAAAATGGCGCCGGAGCGAGGAGAAGGGGCGGGCCCTATTCTAAGAGCGGGATCCGGAGGGCCAAGGAGATATACAGGGGAGGGAATCTTTCCTCAGAGAGGAGTGTCTCTCCCCTGTGCTGAACAGCCGCTGGGCGGAGCCGCACTGTCCCTCTGTATGACTGACATGCAGGGGCAGTGAAATCGAAACTAGGCCTCAGGCGAAGCCGGGGCCTAGATTTAACAATGCGGCCGGCAAACAGGCACCATCGGCGCGGTTCTCGGGTGAAAAACAGAGAACCGGCCGGGAATGTCAGAATACATACACAGCACACTCTCCCCCACATTAAAGTACAAGGGACCCCCTGAAAATAACGTCTCAGATACTTAGCTCTTGAGACGCAGGGCCAGGTCCCTGAGGGATGAGTGCTCCGTCCGGCAGGATCCTGAAAGGGCTGCGGATGGAGACCGGTCTCCTGCCAGGCAGGGAGAACCGTGCTGGCTCCCACTTCAAGCCAGAGCCCGAGGGATGGTGAAGGAGCGCGGCATGTAAGGCTCCAGCCCTGAAATCAACCTTAACAACACCGCCGACACAGTGGGGTGAGAAGGGACATGCCGGGAGTCCAGGGTTGGACCCGCTTTTCTTCAAACTCTTTTCCAAAAATCAAAATCAGATGAGAATGCATGTGTGGATGTGTGCCTCCTGAACACAAAGCATTGAACTGGCTATATTTGGTTATCCAGGGGGTGTATATGCTAGGAGGGAGGAGCTACACTTTTTAGTGTAGTACTTTGTGTGTCCTCCGGAGGCAGAAGCTATACACCCATGGTCTGGGTCTCCCATAAGGAACGATGAAGAAAGAGAATTTTGTTACTTACCGTAAGAAGGGAATTTTGTTTACTTACCGTAAATTCCTTTTCTTCTAGCTCCTATTGGGAGACCCAGACAATTGGGTGTATAGCTTCTGCCTCCGGAGGCCACACAAAGTATTACACTTTAAAAAGTGTAACCCCTCCCCTCTGCCTATACACCCTCCCGTGGATCACAGGCTCCTCAGTTTTGGTGCAAAAGCAGGAAGGAGAAAACTTATAAATTGGTCTAAGGTAAATTCAATCCGAAGGATGTTCGGAGAACTGAAAACCATGAACCAAAAGAACAATTCAACATGAACAACATGTGTACACAAAAGAACAACCAGCCCGAAGGGAACAGGGGCGGGTGCTGGGTCTCCCAATAGGAGCTAGAAGAAAAGGAATTTACGGTAAGTAAACAAAATTCCCTTCTTCTTTGTCGCTCCATTGGGAGACCCAGACAATTGGGACGTCCAAGAGCAGTCCCTGGGTGGGTAAAAGAATACCTCAATAAAAAGAGCCGAAACGGCCCCCTCTTACAGGTGGGCAACCGCCGCCTGAAGGACTCGCCTACCTAGACTGGCGTCTGCCGAAGCATAGGTATGCACTTGATAGTGTTTCGTGAAAGTGTGCAGACTAGACCACGTAGCTGCCTGACACACCTGCTGAGCCGTAGCCCGGTGCCGCAATGCCCAGGACGCACCCACGGCTCTGGTAGAATGGGCTTTCAGCCCTGAAGGAAGCGGAAGCCCAGAAGAACGGTAGGCTTCGAGAATCGGTTCCTTGATCCACCGAGCCAAGGTTGACTTGGAAGCCTGCGAACCCTTACGCTGGCCAGCGACAAGGACAAAGAGCGCATCTGAACGACGCAGGGGCGCCGTGCGAGACACGTAGAGTCGGAGTGCTCTCACCAGATCTAATGAGTGCAAATCCTTTTCACATTGGTGAATTGGATTAGGGCAAAATGAAGGCAAGGAGATATCCTGATTGAGATGAAAAGGAGATACCACCTTAGGGAGAAAATCCGGGACCGGACGCAGAACCACCTTATCCTGGTGAAACACCAGGAAGGGGGCTTTGCATGACAGCGCTGCAAGCTCAGACACTCTCCGGAGTGATGTAACTGCCACTAGAAAGGCCACCTTCTGCGAAAGACGTGATAAAGAGACATCCCGCAGCGGCTCGAAAGGTGGTTTCTGAAGAGCCGTTAGCACCCTGTTAAGATCCCAGGGTTCCAGCGGACGCTTGTAAGGTGGGACTATGTGGCAAACTCCCTGCAGGAACGTGCGGACCTGCGGAAGCCTGGCTAGGCGCTTTTGAAAAAATACGGAGAGCGCCGATACTTGGCCCTTGAGAGAGCTGAGTGACAAACCCTTGTCCATTCCGGATTGAAGGAATGAAAGAAAAGTGGGTAAGGCAAACGGCCATGGAGGAAAAACGTTATCAGAGCACCAGGATAAGAAGATTTGCCAAGACCTGTAATAGATCTTGGCGGACGTTGGCTTCCTGGCCTGTCTCATGGTGGCAATGACATCCTGAGATAACCCTGAAGACGCTAGGAGCCAGGACTCAATGGCCACACAGTCAGGTTGAGGGCCACAGAATTCAAATGGAAAAACGGGCCTTGTGACAGCAAGTCTGGGCGGTCTGGAAGCGCCCACGGTTGACCCACCGTGAGATGCCACAGATCCGGGTACCACGACCGCCTCGGCCAGTCTGGAGCGACGAGAATGGCGCGACGGCAGTCGGACCTGATCTTGCGTAACACTCTGGGCAGCATCGCCAGAGGAGGAAACACATAAGGCAGTCGAAACTGCGACCAATCCTGAACTAACGCGTCCGCCGCCAGAGCTCTGTGATCCTGAGACCGTGCCATGAATGCCGGGACTTTGTTGTTGTGCCGTGACGCCATGAGATCGACGTCCGGCGTTCCCCAGCGGCGACAGATCTCTCGAAACACTTCTGGGTGCAGAGACCATTCCCCCGCATCCATGCCCTGACGACTGAGAAAATCTGCTTCCCAGTTTTCTACGCCCGGGATGTGAACTGCGGAGATGGTGGAGGCTGTGGCTTCCACCCACTGCAGAATCCGCCGGACTTCCTGGAAGGCTTGACGACTGCGAGTGCCGCCTTGGTGGTTGATGTATGCGACGGCAGTGGCGTTGTCCGACTGGATACGGATCTGCCTGCCCTCCAGCCACCGATGGAAAGCCAATAGGGCTAGATACACTGCCCTTATCTCCAGAACATTGATCTGAAGGGAAGATTCTATCGGAGTCCAGGTTCCCTGAGCCCTGTGGTGGAGAAAAACCGCTCCCCACCCTGACAGGCTCGCGTCCGTGGTGACCACAGCCCAGGTTGGGGGTAGGAAGGATTTTCCCTGCGATAGAGAATTGGGAAGGAGCCTCCACTGAAGAGACGTCTTGGTTGCAAGGGAAAGAGAGACGTTCCTGTCGAGGGAAGCCGACCTCCTGTCCCATTTGCGGAGAATGTCCCATTGGAGTGGCCGCAGATGGAATTGCGCGAACGGCACTGCCTCCATCGCTGCCACCATCTTCCCCAGGAAGTGCATGAGGCGCCTTAAGGGGTGTGACTGACCCCGAAGAAGTGATTGCACCCCTGCCTGCAGAGAAAGCTGTTTGTCCCGCGGTAGCTTGACTACCGCTGACTGTGTATGAAACTCCATCCCGAGGTAAGTTAGTGATTGGGTCGGTGTCAACTTGGATTTCGGGAAGTTGATGATCCAAACGAACTGCTGGAGAGTCGCCAGAGCGACGGTAAGGCTGTGTTGACACGCCACCCGAGAAGGGGCCCTGACTAGGAGATCGTCTAAGTAGGGAATCACCGAGTGGCCCTGAGAGTGTAGGACCGCCACAACGGATGCCATGACTTTGGTGAAAACCCATGGGGCTGTCGCCAGGCCGAAAAGCAATGCCACGAACTGAAGGTGTTCGTCCCCGATGGCGAAACGCAAGAAGCGTTGATGTTCGGGTGCGATCGGCACGTGGAGATAAGCATCCTTGATGTCGATCGATGCTAGGAAGTCTCCTTGTGACATCGAGGCGATGACCGAGCGGAGAGATTCCATCCGAAACCGTCTGGTTCTCACATGTCTGTTGAGTAGTTTGAGGTCCAGAACGGGACAGAATGATCCGTCCTTTTTTGGCACCACGAACAAGTTGGAGTAAAAGCCGCGACCACGTTTCTGAAGGGGAACGGGGATCACAACTCCTTCTGTCTTCAGAGCGTCCACTGCCTGAAAAAGTGCGTCGGCCTGAGCGGGGGGCGGAGAGGTTCTGAAGAAACGAGCCGCAGGACGAGAGCTGAACTCTATCCTGTAACCGTGAGACAGAATGTCTCTCACCCATCGGTCTTGAACATGTGGCCACCAGGCGTCTCCAAAGCGGGAGAGCCTGCCACCGACCGAGGATGCGGCTAGGGGATGCCGAGAGTCATGAGGAGGCCGCCTTGGAGGCAGTGCCTCCTGCGGCCTTTTGGGGGCGTGACTTGGACCGCCACGCATAGGAGTTCCTCTGGACTTTCTCCGGCCTGCTGGACGAAGAGGATTGGGGCTTGGCGGAGGGACGAAAGGACCGAAACCTCGATTGTATTTTCCGTTGCGGAGGTCTCTTAGGTTTCGACTGGGGTAAGGAGGAGTCCTTTCCCTTGGATTCCTTAATAATCTCATCCAATCGTTCGCCAAACAAGCGGTCGCCAGAAAACGGCAAACCGGTTAAGAACCTCTTGGAGGCCGAGTCTGCCTTCTATTCGCGCAGCCACATGGCCCTGCGGACTGCCACAGAGTTAGCGGATGCTACAGCTGTACGGCTAGCAGAGTCTAGGACTGCGTTCATGGCGTAGGAAGAAAAAGCTGACGCTTGAGAAGTCAAAGACGCAACTTGAGGAGCAGAATTACGTGTGACAGCATTAATCTCAGCCAGACAAGCTGAGATAGCTTGGAGTGCCCACACGGCTGCAAAGGCCGGGGCAAAAGACGCGCCCGTGGCCTCATATATGGACTTCACCAGGAGCTCTATCTGCCTGTCAGTGGCATCCTTTAGCGATGAGCCATCTGCAACCGATACCACAGATCTAGCCGCAAATCTAGAGACTGGAGGATCCACCTTGGGACATTGAGCCCAACCCTTAACGACTTCAGAGGGGAAGGGGTAACGCGTGTCAGTGAGGCGCTTAGTAAAGCGCTTGTCCGGAACTGCTCTGGGCTTCTGGACAGCATCTCTGAAGTTAGAGTGATCGAAAAACGCACTACGTGTACGTTTGGGGAACCGAAACTGGTGTTTCTCCTGCTGAGATGCCGACTCCTCTACAGTAGGAGGCGGGGGAGAGAGATCCAACACCTGGTTGATGGACGAGATAAGATCATTCACTAAGGCGTCCCCTTCAGGTGTATCAAGGTTAAGGGCGACGTCAGGGTCAGAGCCCTGAGCTGCGACGTCCACCTCGTCCTCCAGAGAGTCCTCAAGCTGGGAACCCGAGCAGCGTGAAGAAGTCGGGGAAGATTCCCAGCGAGCCCGCTTAGCCTGTCTAGGACTGTGGTCCGGGCAGGAGTCCTCCACGTGAGACCTAGGGCCCAACCTGGGAGCGCTGCGGCGCGGACCGAGAGGGGCCTGGAGGCGACGATCCAACAGGGGCCGGGGCCTGTGTAAGGACCGGTCTGGACTGCAAAGCTTCTAGCAGCTTGGCAGACCATTTGTCCATAGACTGAGCCATGGATTGTGAAAGTGACTCAGAGTTTCTCAGCAAAAGAGGCGAACTGTGTCCCTGCCGCCTGGACAGGGTGAGCAGGGGGGTCTACATGAGCCGAGGGGCCCACTAGTGACCGAGGCTGCGGCTGAGCAAGCGAAACAGGGGTCGAGCATTGCTCACAGTGAGGGTAGGTGGAACCCGCAGGTAACATAGCCCCACAAGAGGTACAGGCCGCAAAAAAAAAACAGAAATATATATATATATAAATACGTATCTATTCCGGCACCCTAGGGGGACCAGCACCGGGTGACCGGTGTGGCTTACCGACCGCTAACAAGCGGAGTGTGTGTCCTCCAGATTCCCTGCCTTAGGTCCCCCGGAGCTGCAGAGCTCTTCACTGAGAATCCTCCACCGTCAGAATGCCAAAAAATGGCTGCCGGAGCTCTCAGGGAAGGAGTGGAGCCGTGGGCGGCGCCAGGAAAGTGCGGGAATCTGGGGTCCCCACAGTGATCAGTGAGGGGGGAGGAAACATGCAGGATGCTCCGGCCCTCACATCTGACGTCAGGTCGGCAGTCCCGCCCTTACCCCTGACAGGCAGGCCCGGGGGCGGGATTTTTGCGACTAGGCCGCGATGAAGCCGGGGACTAAATTTGAGACCGCGCCCGACAAGCAGGCACGGTCGGCGCGGAAGTCCGCCGGCCTTCTCAATTCAGCAGCTGCCGCAGCGTCCGGGAAGAAGGTGCGCTCCCTGCACAGTCCCCAATGGGGACACAGAGTACCTTAGAGTTGCAGGGCCCGGTCCCTGAGGTTGAATAGACTCCGGTCCGGAAGATTCCCACAGGGGCTGCGGAGGGAGCACGGTCCCAGTAAATGGATGACCGGTCAGGATCCCACTTCTCCCAGAGCCGCTAAGGGATGGTGAAAGAGACGGCATGAGGCTCCGGCCTTTGTACCCGCAATGGGTACTTCAACCTTAACAACACCGCCGACGTAGTGGGGTGAGAAGGGAACATGCCGGGGGCCCCGTGGGGGCCCTCTTTTCTTCCAACCGACATAACCAATATGAGAATGCATGAGTGGATGTGTGCCTCCTTCCACACAAAGCATAAAACTGAGGAGCCCGTGATCCACGGGAGGGTGTATAGGCAGAGGGGAGGGGTTACACTTTTTAAAGTGTAATACTTTGTGTGGCCTCCGGAGGCAGAAGCTATACACCCAATTGTCTAGGTCTCCCAATGGAGCGACAAAGAAATTATTTTTTTTATAGTTCCGTATTGGGAGACCCAGACCATGGGTGTTTAGCTTCTGCCTCCGGAGGACACACAAAGTACTACACTTAAAAGTGTAGCTCCTCCCTCTGAGCTTATACACCCCCTGGTAGCCAGTCCCAGCCAGTTTAGGGCAAAAGCTGAAGGAGAATAGCCACCCACAAGTAGAACCGAGTAAGAACCGGAACAACCGGAGACTCTGTCCACGACAACAGCCGGTGATAACACACGGAACAAGAAAATTGCCAACAGGCAACAGGGAGGGAGCTGGGTCTCCCAATACGGAACTATAAGAAAAAGAATTTACGGTAAGTAACAAAATTCTCTTTTTTTTATCGTTCCTTTGGGAGACCCAGACCATGGGACGTTCCAAAGCTGTCCCTGGGTGGGAATAAACAGAAAAAACTAAGAAGTAGGCGGAGCCTAATTTCACAAGTGGGCGACAGCCGCCTGAAGGATGCGTCTGCCCAAGCTCGCATCTGCCGAAGCATGAGCATGCACTTGGTAGTGCTTCGAAAAGGTATGCAGGCTAGTCCAAGTGGCAGCCTGACAGACTTGTTGAGCCGTAGCCTGGTGCCTGAAAGCCCAAGAGGCACCGACAGCTCTGGTCGAGTGTGCTTTGATCCCCAGCGGGGGAGGCACCTGAGTACTCTGGTAGGCGTCCGAAATGGTCGATCTAATCCAACGGGCCAAGGTCGGCTTAGAAGCAGAGAGACCCTTGCGCCGCCCTGTGGTTAGCACAAAAAGAGAGGTGCACCGCCTAAGCGCAGCGGTGCGAGACACATAAATCCGGAGAGCACGCACCAGATCTAGAGTATGCAGCGCTTTCTCAAAGCGATGAACAGGGGCCGGACAGAAGGAAGGCAAGGAAATATCCTGGTTAAGGTGGAAGGGAGAGACCACCTAAGGAAGAAAGTCCGGGGTCGGACGGAGAACTACCTTGTCTTGGTGAAAAACCAAAAAAGGTGACTCCGAGGAGAGCGCAGCCAAATCAGAGACTCTCCTGAGAGAAGTTATGGCAACTAGAAAGGCCACCTTTTGAGAAAGACGATACAAAGAAACCTCCATAACGGGCTCGAAAGAGGGTTTCTGCAATACCGTGAGGACCAAGTTAAGGTCCCAGGGATCCAAGGGCCGCCGGTAAGGCGGAATGATGTGAGACGCACCTTGCATGAAGGTGCGGACCTGAGCCAGCCGGGCGAGACGCCGCTGGAACAGCACTGATAGAGCTGAGACTTGTTCCTTGAGAGAGTTGAGGGACAGTCCTAGCTGCAGACCGGACTGTAAAAAAGACAGAAGGGTCGGCAACGAGAATGGCCAAGGAGAATGGCCGGAAGAGCGACACCAGGACAGGAAAATTTTCCAAGTCCTGTGATAGATCTTGACGGAGGAAGACTTACGCGCCCGAGTCATAGTGGAGATGACTTCAGGAGGAATACCAGAAGCCGTCAAAATCCAGGACTCAAGAGCCACGCCGTGAATTTGAGTGCCGCAGAATTCGGGCGGAAAAACGGACCTTGCGAGAGCAGGTCTGGACGGTCCAGAAGATGCCACGGCATCTCCACGGACAGTTGGAGCAGGTCCGGATACCAAGCTCGCCTGGGCCAGTCCGGAGCAATGAGGATGACTCGACGGCCCTCCATTCTGATCTTGCGCAGGACTCTGGGCAAGAGAGCTAGAGGGGGAAACACGTAGGACAGACGAAACTGGGACCAGTCTTGAACCAGAGCGTCCGCGGCGAAGGCCTGAGGATCGTGGGAACGAGCCACGTAAACCGGAACCTTGTTGTTGTGACGGGATGCCATTAGGTCCACGTCCGGAGTGCCCCACTTGCGGCAGATTGACTGAAACACTGCCGGGTGCAGGGACCACTCGCCACCGTCCACGGATTGACGGCTGAGATAATCTGCCTCCCAGTTTTCTACGCCAGGGATGTGGACTGCGGATATGGTGGACTTGGAGTCCTCCGCCCATTGAAGAATGCATTGGACCTCCAACATTGCCAGGCGGCTGTGTGTCCCGCCTTGGTGATTGATGTAGGCAACCGCTGTCGCGTTGTCTGACTGGACTCGAATGTGCCTGCCCGCCAACAGGTGCTGAAAGGCTAGAAGAGCTAGAAGCACAGCTCTGGTTTCCAGCACATTGATTGAAAGGGCTGACTCGGACGGAGTCCAAGTGCCCTGTGCTCTGTGGTGGAGATGTACCGCTCCCCAGCCGGATAGGCTGGCATCCGTGGTGAGAATCACCCAGGACAGAGTCAGGAAGGAGCGCCCTTGGGACAGGGAGAGGGGTCGAAGCCACCACTGAAGAGAGCTCCTGGTCCGTGGCGACAGAGCCACTAACCTCTGTAAGGAGGAAGACCGCTTGTCCCAACAGCGGAGAATGTCCAGCTGCAGAGGACGCAGATGGAACTGGGCAAAGGGAACCGCCTCCATGGAGGCCACCATTTGACCCAGCACCTGCATCAGGCGCCTGAGGGAATAACGGCGGGGCCTCAGGAGAGAGTGCACCGCTAGCCGGAGAGACTGCTTTTTGATTAAGGGCAACTTCACAAGTGCCGGCAAAGTCTCGACCTGCATCCCTAGGTACGTGAGACTCTGGGTCGGAGTCAGAGTGGATTTGGGAAGATTGACAATCCACCCGAATTGGGCTAGGGTGGCGAGAGTGAGCGAAACACTCCGCTGACAGTCTGCGCTGGATGTACCCTTGACCAGAAGGTCGTCCAGATAAGGAAGCACTGCTAACCCCTGGAGGTGCAGGACCGCAATCACTGCCGCCATGACCTTGGTGAATACCCGAGGGGCCGTGGCTAACCCGAAGGGGAGAGCCATGAATTGGAAATGATCCTCTCCTATCGCAAAACGTAACCAACGCTGATGTGACACTGCGATTGGCACATGTAGATAGGCATCTCTGATGTCGATGGACGCAAGGAACTCCCCTTGGGTCATTGAGGCAATGACTGATCGCAGAGACTCCATGCGAAAATGCCGCACCCGGACATGCTTGTTGAGAAGCTTGAGATCCAGGATGGGCCGGAAGGTACCGTCCTTTTTTGGAACTAGGAAGAGATTTGAGTAAAAACCTCTGAACTGTTCCTGAGCGGGAACTGGGACAATCACTCCGTTTGCCTGCAAGGACGCCACGGCCTGCGAGAAGGCGGCGGCCTTGGAGCAGGGGGGAGTTGAGAGAAAAAAATATGTTTGGAGGGCTGGAAGAGAAATCTATCCTGTAGCCGTGAGATATGATGTCTCTCACCCACTGATCGGACACTTGCTTTAACCAAGCGTCGCCAAAGTGGGAGAGCCTGCCACCGACTAAGGACGTGGCTGGAGCGGGCCGAGAGTCACGAGGAAGCTGCCTTAGTGGCAGAACCTCCTGCGGTCTTCTGCGGACGCGCTTTTGGGCGCCAGTTGGATTTCTGATCCTTGGCTGAGTTAGCGGACGAGGCGGAAGGCTTAGAGGATGACCAGTTGGAGGAACGAAAGGAACGAAACCTCGATTGATTCCTACCCTGGGCGGGTTTCCTGGTCTTGGTTTGTGGCATGGAAGTACTCTTCCCGTCAGTAGCTTCTTTAATGATTTCATCCAGCTGTTCACCAAACAGCCGTGAACCAGCAAAAGGGAGCCCAGCAAGAAACTTCTTGGAAGAAGCATCTGCCTTCCACTCTCGAAGCCACAAAATCCTGCGGATAACAAGAGAATTGGCTGAAGCCACCGCAGTGCGGTGAGCAGCCTCTAGCATGGCAGACATGGCATAAGATGAAAAAGCTGAAGCCTGAGCAGTTAAGGTAACCATCTCAGGCATAGATTCCTTGATGAGGGAATGCATCTCCTCTAGAGAAGCAGAGATGGCTTTGAGAGCCCACACTGCTGCAAAAGACGGGGAAAACGCGCCCCCGCCGCTTCATACACAGATTTGGCCAGAAGGTCAATCTGACGGTCAGTGGAATCCTTAAGTGAGGTGCCGTCAGCCACCGACACAAGGGTCCGGGCTGAGAGCCTAGACACCGGAGGGTCTACCTTTGGGGAGTGAGACCACTCCTTGACCACCTCAGGTGGAAATGGAAACCGGTCATCAGAACCACGCTTTGGAAAGCGTTTGTCAGGGCAGGCCCTGGGTTTGGTCACAGCGGTCTGAAAACTGGAGTGGTTAAAGAACACACTCTTCACTCTCTTAAGCGAGGTAAACTGATGTTTTTCTGCCAAAGAGAGTTGCTCCTCTGACACTGGCGGATTGAGATCCAGCACAGAATTAATAGAAGCAATCAAATCACTAAGATCTGAGTCACCCTCAGAGAAATCGATGGGATACATAGCCTCCGAGCCCCCAGTGAGGGCATCCTCCTCATCTTGAGAGTCAGCTCTTGAGACAGAGCCGTGGGATGGGGAGGGGGGGGAAACCCTGCGCCTTCTCTTAGAAGGACGGGGTCTGGGATCAGATGATGAATCCTCCGTGAGCTCCGATGGACGGAGGTCAGAGGATAGGAGTCCTCTGTCAAGAGTATTAGAGGCACCCTGTGAGGGAGGCTGATGCATATTCATCAAAGTCCTGGACATAAGTCCCATGGACTCAGCAAATGACTGGGATATGGACCTAGAAAAGGACTCTACCCAGGCCGGGGGTTCAATCACAGGTGCAGCAGCAGCCTGAGAGACCACTGGGGGTGAGACTCCAGGCTGTGGCACCGCCAAGTTAGAGCAACCATCACAGTGTGGATAAATGCTCGGCTCAGGCAGCAGGAGCTTACATGCAGTGCATGCAGCATAAAGCTTTGGAGCCTTGCTCCTTGTGTGAGACATGCTGCTGGAGTGGGGGCTTTGCAGAGAATGAACCCCAGGGAGAGTATACAGAGGTCCACAACCGGAGACCGGCTGTGGCTTACCAGACCGCTGAGCGTGGTGTTGTGTGCCCTCCAGATCCCGAAGCCCGGTCCCCCAGTGCGCAGCACCTCAGCAGAGATGCAAAATGCAGGATGTCCCAGAGCAGAGTGAACTCTGCCTGAGAAATGGCCCCCGGAGCGAAGAGAGGGGGCGGGACTAGGGGCGTTCCTATAAAAGAGCGGGAACTGGAGGGCTATAGAGACCTGCAGGGAAGGAGGGACGCCCCAGCAGTGGGGAGTGTCCCTCCCCTGTGTAGAACGGCCGCCGGGAGGAGCCGAACCTGTCCCTCTGCATGAGTGACATGTGAGGGCAGGAAAATGAAACTAGGCCTCCGGCGAAGCCGGGGCCTAAATTTAAGCGGCGAGGCCGACAAGGAGGCACCATCGGCGTGGTTCTCAGGCAAAAGCTAGAGAACCCGCCGGAAAAGTTAAAACAATCACATACAGCATACTCTCCCCTTACAATAAAGAACCGGGACCCCCAACATAAACGTCTCAGGTACTTAGCTGCTGAGACGCAGGGCCATGTCCCTGGGGATGAGTGCTCCGGTCCAACAGAATCCTCAAGGGGCTGTGGATGGAGACCGGACTCCTGCCAGGCATGGAGACCGTGCTGGCTCCCACTTCAAGCCAGAGCCCAGAAGGGATGGTGAAGGAGCGCGGCATGTAAGGCTGCAGCCTTGTAAATCAACCTTAACAACACCGCCGACACAGTGTGGTGAGAAGGGACATGCCGGGAGTCCACACATGGACCCGCTTTTCTTCAAACTCTTTCCAAAAGTCAAACAAATCAGATGAGAATGCATGTGTGGATGTATGCCTCCTGACACAAAGCAATAAACTGGCTGGGACTGGCTACCAGGGGGTGTATAAGCTCAGAGGGAGGAGCTACACTTTTAAGTGTAGTACTTTGTGTGTCCTCCGGAGGCAGAAGCTAAACACCCATGGTCTGGGTCTCCCAAAGGAACGATAAAGAAAAATACTATAAGAAAGCGGGGAAACATGGTAGTATTGCATGATACTTATAGTAGCGGCTCTTCACTCGTACGTCTTCTTACCTTCATCTGAGGCACGGACTCCCCGGTCAGCATGGCTTCATCCACAATACATCGCCCGCGCAGAAGCAACACATCACAAGGGACCAAGTTCTCATTGGCCGATCTGCCTGGGGTAAAAAAAGAACAGTTCTGTCTATGAAGAGGCACAGATACCTGCGTCCTCCATCACGGAGATGCTCCTTGTATACACAGCAGCAACAGATGGCCAACAACACTGACAAGGGTTTCCAGAAGAATGACCTTACCTATGGACACAATGTCCCCCGATATGATCTCGTCGCTGGAGATTGGCCTCCACTTCCGATTTCTGTACACCTTAGAGAGAGCAGATGCATGGGTTGAAAAATAAGTGGTGTATGGTGGGGGGTGGGGTGCAGGTGTTTAGGGTCGGGTGTAGCTCCTTGCCGTCACCATGCTGGGTGCCCCTTGCTCACCTGAATCATATAGGGCTTGTTCCCCATCTTCCTGATCTCCGACAAGTTTCTCATCTGCTGCTGGACCAGCGAGGCCTCAAACGCCACCAACATAAAGAGGGTGAAGACGCTGTAATACCAGTACTCGTCCAGGCACCAGAGGCCGACACAGAACACCTGCCAATGGAAGAGCGGCACAGATCTGAGCAGCTGGGGAAACCCTCGGACATCTGACAGCCCCCTTCACAGGATCGATGGAGCGGTCAGACACCGTCTGATCGGAAATTATCGTCTTTGACAAGTAATGCTTATTTCAGTTTTTGCCTGTGGCCCGATATTTTTTCCACATGGACAGACTCTTCAATTATAATTACTGCACTGTGTACACAGCTCCTGTGCAGATCTATGTGTCTCCATACTTACACACTACTTTTCTACATTCTGTAAAACTTTGTGAGCCACATCAGAGCCGGACAAATAAGGATCTATAGGATGCATTCACCTGGGCGAGGCCAAACAGTGTAATTCGGCCTGTCGGGTGGTATGCATACATATATATATATATATTTTAGCTGCATAGGAAAAAGTAAAATTACAAAATTAACATGTTCAGTGCGCTTTTTGCTGTTTTTTTTTTGTTTTTTTAACTCCTCCCCGACATAGGACGTAATAGTACATCCTATGTTGTGTGCCCATATACGCAGCTGAGCCTGCAGAATACCCAGCAGATGCCGGCTGTGTTACACAGCCGACATCTGCCTATAACAGCAGCCACCAGAGCTGGTGCCGATAGCTGCAGTCTATTTAATCCATTAAATACCACTTTCAATCACCGATAGAGGCATTTAAATGGCGTAATTGCTATTCCCATTGCTTCCCCCTCTGACATAAAGCCGTTCCCATTGTTTCCCCCACTGACCTAAAGCGTAATTGCTGTTCCCGTTGCTTCCCCCTTTGATAAAGCATAATGACCGCTCCCATTGCTTCCCCCTCTGACATAAAGCGTAAATGCTGTCCCCATTGCTTCCCCCTCTGACAAAGCGTACCGTACTTTTCGGACTATAAGATGCACTCTCCCCCCCCCCAAAATGTTGGGGTAAAGTGGGGGGTGCGTCTTATAGTCTGAATGTGGCTTCAGGGAATGAGGGTGCTGCGGTGGAGCGGGTCATCAGCGGCATGCGCAGGCTATAGCAGCACCTGCCGTGACCACGTGGACCCGCTCATTTCATATGCATGCATCCTCCTGCCCATCATCTCTCAGCCTGAAGCCAGTGCTGACAGGTGGTCGGGATGATGGGCGGGGGATGCGTGCATACTAAACAGCCGGCCCGCGTGATCACCCCTGGCAACTACAGCCTGGAGTGATCATGTGCGGTTGTATTCACTGCCCCCCGAGTATCATCATCAGCGCGGGGGGGCAGTGAATAAGTACGGTATACTCACCGTTCCCTGCAGCATCGCGATGTCCTCCTGTCTGCCGGCCAGCTGATGTGTGTAGAGAGCGGTGAACACAGCGATGACATCATCCCTGTGTGCACCGCTAGTCTCCACACACATCAGCGAGCCAGCAGGACATTGCGATGCTGCAGCGATCGGTGACTGGCTCCACAAAGGTCAGCGGTGCTGCTGCTGACAGACAGGAGGATGAGCGATGCTGCTGGAGTGAGGAAAGATGAGTATAAATGTTTATTTTTTTCTGGGCCATAGGATACAGGCCATATACCAGTATGGGTGTATATAGCAGGATAAGGGCATCTAGCAGGATGGGGATATATAGCAGGACGGGAGCTATACCTGGATGGCAGTATATAGCAGGATGGGGGTATGTAGCAGGACGGGGGCTATACCAGGACGTGGGTATTTCTCAAGATGGGGGTTATATCAGGATGGGGATCATATACAAGGCAGGAGGATCATTACCAGGATTGGGTACCTTAGTAGAGAATTTGGGGACATTACCCCCATACTGTGTCAGCAGCAGATCCTCGCCCCATAACAGTGTGTCATGACCCCAATTGTTGCTTAAAATTTTATTTTCCTATTTTCCTCCTCTAAAACCAGCGTGCATCTGATGGTCCGGTGCGTCTTATAGTCCGAAAAATACGGTAATTGCCGTTCCCATTGCTTCCCCCTCTGACGTAAGTCGAAAAAAAAAAAAATAGCTTAAACTCAAGAAGTGCTTTTTTTGGTCACTAAAAAAAATGCAATAAATTGTGAGCAAAACATTATATGCTCCGCAGAATGGCATTAATACAAATTTCAGTTTGCAAAAAACAAACCCTCAAAACACTCCAGAAAGAAGGGAATTTTGTTTACTTACCGTAAATTCCTTTTCTTCTAGCTCCAATTGGGAGACCCAGACAATTGGGTGTATAGCTATGCCTCCGGAGGCCGCACAAAGTATTACACTAAAAGTGTAAAGCCCCTCCCCTTCTGCGTATACACCCCCCGTGCTCCCACGGGCTCCTCAGTTTTGGTGCAAAAGCAAGGAGGAGGAAAAATATTATAAACTGGTTTAAAGTAAATTCAATCCGAAGGAATATCGGAGAACTGAAACCATTCAACATGAACAACATGTGTACACAAAAAAACAGGGGCGGGTGCTGGGTCTCCCAATTGGAGCTAGAAGAAAAGGAATTTACGGTAAGTAAACAAAATTCCCTTCTTCTTTATCGCTCCATTGGGAGACCCAGACAATTGGGACGTCCAAAAGCAGTCCCTGGGTGGGTAAATAATACCTCATAATAGAGCCGAAACGGCTCCGTCCTACAGGTGGGCAACCGCCGCCTGAAGGACTCGCCTACCTAGACTGGCATCCGCCGAAGCATAGGTATGCACCTGATAGTGTTTCGTGAAAGAGTGCAGGCTCGACCAGGTAGCCGCCTGACACACCTGTTGAGCCGTAGCCTGGTGCCTCAAAGCCCAGGACGCACCCACGGCTCTGGTAGAATGGGCCTTCAGCCCTGAGGGAACCGGAAGCCCAGCAGAACGGTAAGCTTCGAGAATTGGTTCCTTGATCCACCGAGCCAGGGTTGATTTGGAAGCCTGTGACCCTTTACGCTGGCCAGCGACAAGGACAAAGAGTGCATCCGAGCGGCGCAGGTGCGCCGTACGAGAAATGTAGTCTGAGTGCTCTCACCAGATCTAACAAGTGCAAATCCTTTTCACATTGGTGAATTGGATGAGGGCAAAAAGAGGGTAAGAGATATCCTGATTGAGATGAAAAGGGGATACCACCTTAGGTAAAAATTCCGGAACCGGACGCAGAACCACCTTGTCCTGGTGAAACACCAGGAAAGGGGCTTTGCATGACAATGCTGCTAGCTCAGACACTCTCCGAAGTGAAGTGACTGCTACTAGGAAAACCACTTTCTGCGAAAGGCGTGCGAGAGAAATATCCCTCATTGGCCCGAACGGTGGTTTCTGAAGAACCATCAGCACCCTGTTCAGATCCCAGGGTTCCAACGGACGTTTGTAAGGAGGGACGATGTGACAAACCCCCTGCAGGAACGTGCGTACCTGTGGAAGTCTGGCCAAGCGCTTCTGAAAGAAACACAGAGAGCGCAGAGACTTGTCCCTTAAGGGAGCCTAGCGACAAACCCTTTTCCAATCCGGACTGAAGAAAGGACAGAAAAGTGGGCAAGGCAAATGGCCAGGGAGAAAAACCCTGATCAGAGCACCATGACAGGAATATTTTCCACGTCCTGTGATAGATCTTGGCGGACGTTGGTTTCCTAGCCTGTCTCATAGTGGCCATGACCTCTTGAGATAATCCTGAAGACGCTAAGATCCAGGACTCAATGGCCACACAGTTAGGTTGAGGGCCGCAGAATTCAGATGGAAAAAACGGCCCTTGAGACAGCAAGTCTGGTCGGTCTGGTAGTGCCCACGGTTGGCCGACCGTGAGATGCCACCGATCCGGGTACCACGACTTCCTCGGCCAGTCTGGAGCGACGAGGATGGCGCGGCGGCAGTCGGTCCTGATCTTGCGTAACACTCTGGGCAACAGTGCCAGCGGAGGAAACACATAAGGGAGTTGAAACTGCGACCAATCCTGAACTAAGGCGTCTGCCGCCAGAGCTCTGTGATCGTGAGAACGTGCCATGAATGCCGGGACCTTGTTGTTGTGCCGGGACGCCATTAGGTCGACGTCCGGCATCCCCCAGCGGCAACAGATCTCCTGAAACACGTCCGGGTGAAGGGACCATTCCCCTGCGTCCATGCCCTGGCGACTGAGAAAATCTGCTTCTCAGTTTTCCACGCCCGGGATGTGAACTGCGGAGATGGTGGAGGCCGTGGCTTCCACCCACATCAAAATCCGCCGGACCTCCTGGAAGGCTTGCCGACTGCGTGTTCCTCCTTGGTGGTTGATGTAAGCCACCGCTGTGGAGTTGTCCGACTGAATTCGGATCTGCTTGCCTTCCAGCCACTGCTGGAACGCTTTTAGGGCTAGATACACTGCCCTGATCTCCAGAACATTGATCTGAAGTGAGGACTCTTGCCGAGTCCACGTACCCTGAGCCCTGTGGTGGAGAAAGACTGCTCCCCACCCTGTCAGACTCGCGTCCGTCGTGACCACCGCCCAGGATGGGGGTAGGAAGGATTTCCCCTTCGATAATGAAGTGGGATGAAGCCACCACCGAAGGGAAGCTTTGGTTGCCTGAGAGAGGGAGACGTTCCTGTCGAGGGACGTCGGCTTCCTGTCCCATTTGCGTAGGATGTCCCATTGAAGAGGACGCAGGTGAAACTGCGCGAACGGGACTGCCTCCATTGCTGCCACCATCTTCCCCAGGAAGTGCATGAGGCGCCTCAAGGGGTGTGATTGACCTTGAAGGAGAGATTGCACCCCCGTCTGCAGTGAGCGCTGCTTGTTCAGCGGAAGCTTCACTATCGCTGAGAGGGTATGAAACTCCATGCCAAGATATGCCAGCGATTGGGCCGGTGTCAGATTTGACTTTGGAAAATTGATGATCCACCCGAAACTCTGGAGAGTCTCCAGAGTCGCGGTGAGGCTGTGCTGGCATGCCTCTTGAGAGGGAGCCTTGACCAGCAGATCGTCTAAGTAAGGGATCACCGAGTGACCCTGAGAGTGGAGGACCGCAACTACTGCAGCCATGGCCTTGGTGAAAACCCGTGGGGCTGTCGCCAGGCCGAACGGCAGTGCCACGAACTGCAGGTGTTCGTCTCCTATGGCGAAGCGCAAGAAGCGCTGATGCTCTGGAGCAATCGGTACGTGGAGATAAGCATCTTTGATATCGATCGATGCAAGGAAATCTCCTTGGGACATTGAAGCGATGACGGAGCGGAGAGATTCCATCCGGAACCGCCTGGTCTTTACGTGTTTGTTGAGCAGTTTTAGGTCCAGGACAGGTCGGAAAGACCCGTCCTTCTTTGGGACCACAAACAGGTTGGAGTAAAAACCGTGACCCTGTTGCTGAAGAGGAACAGGGATCACCACTCCTTCTGTCTTCAGAGTGCCCAGCGCCTGCAGAAGAGCATCGGCTCGCTCGGGAGGCGGAGATGTTCTGAAAAATCGAGTCGGAGGACGAGAGCCGAACTCTATCCTGTAACCGTGAGACAGAATGTCTCTGACTTAGACCGCCATGGATCGGAGTTCCTCTGATCCTTCTGAGGCCTTTTGTTCGAGGAGAATTGGGACCTGCCCGCACCCCGAAAGGACCGAAACCTCGACTGTCCCCTCCTCTGTTGGGGTAATTTTGGTTTGGCCTGGGGTAAGGATGTTTCCTTTCCCATGGATTGTTTGATGATTTCATCCAGCCTCTCACCAAACAAACGGTCGCCAGAAAATGGCAAACCGGTTAAGCACTTCTTGGAAGCCGAATCTGCCTTCCATTCCCGTAGCCACAAGGCTTTGCGTATTGCCACCGAATTGTCGGCTGCAACCGCCGTAGGCTCACAGAGTCCAGGACAGCATTAATAGCGTAGAACGCAAATGCTGACGTTTGAGAAGTTATGGACGTCACTTGCGGCGTAGACGTACGTGTGAGTGCGTCAATTTGCGCTTGACCCACTGCAATAGCTTGGAGTGCCCATACGGCTGCGAATGCTGGAGCAAAAGACGCGCCGATAGCTTCATAGATGGATTTCAACCAGAGCTCCATCTGTCTGTCAGTGGCATCCTTGAGCGAAGCTCCATCTTCAACTGCAACTATGGATCTAGCCGCCAGTGTGGAGACAGGAGGATCCCCTTAGGACACTGAGTCCAGCCCTTGACAACCTCGGGGGGGAAGGGATAACGTGTGTCCTTAATGCGCTTGGAAAAAACGCTTATCTGGACAAACTCGGTGTTTCTGGACTGTCCCTCAGAAGTCGGAGTGATCCAGAAACATACTCGTTGTACGCTTGGGGAACCTGAAATGGAATTTCTCCTGCTGAGAGGCTGACTCCTCCACTGGAGGAGCCGAGGGAGAAATATCCAACATTTGATGTATGGACGCGATAAGATCATTCACTATGGCGTGACCATCAGAAGTATCAAGGTTGAGAGCGGCCTCAGGATCAGAATCCTGATCAGCTACCTCCGCTTCATCATACAGAGAGTCCTCCTTCTGAGACCCTGAACAATGTGATGAGGTCGAGGGGATTTCCCAGCGAGCTCGCTTAGGCGGTCTGGGGCTGCGGTCCGTGTGAGAGACCTCACCCTGGGATCTATGAGACACCCCGGGGGAACATTGTTGTTTCAACTGAGGGGAACCAGGGGGCAATGATTCCACAGTGCCCATGGTCTGAGATACCGGTCTGGACTGCAAAGCTTCTAGAATCTTAGCTATAGTCTCAGAAAGTCTGTCAGTAAAAACTGCAAACTCCGTCCCTGTCACCTGGACAGTGTTAGCTGGTGGTTCCCCCTGGGCCCCCCTTAGCAGAGGCTCTGGCTGAGCAAGTGCCTCTTGTGGGTGCCATGCTGTTGTCTCCCCTGAGCAACACAATAGGGTATATAGCCAGAAATCCACCGTGCACCATACAGTGTAAAGTATAGCCTATAAACATATAATCTATAATTACACTTCTGCACAAGTGGGGCCAGCACCTCAGGTGCTGATTACCGCCCGCTTAAAGCGGTTGTGTGGCCACCAGCATCCCAGCCTGGGTCCCCCAGATCTTGTCTCCCCTCTGCAGCGTCAGGGGAGCTGACAGGAATGGCTGCCGGCGTCCTGAGGAGAGGAGGGAGCCGTGGGCGTGACCCAGAAAGTGCGGGAACTGGTGCCCCACTGTGCACAGTGAGGGGGGTGGAGTATGCAAAGCATGCTCCAGCCCTCAGTGCTGCCGTCCTGTACAGCGTCCCGCCCTTCCCCTGATTGGCAGGGCTGGGGGCGGGAAGAAAAAGAGACTAGGCCGCAAAAGCCGGGGACTCGAGTTATAAGCGCGGCCGCCGTATAAGCGCGGTCGGCGCGGAAGTCCCCGGCGCACTAACAGTCCCAGCCGCGCCGCAGTGATAACAATGGCAGCGGCGGTCAGCGCGGCAGTCCCCATACACTAACACACTCAGCGACGCTGCAGTGTGTAATGGCACAAACGCAGTCAGCGCCGCGGTCCCCGGTGCACTAGCACACCCAGCAATGCTGGAGTGTTGCTGTGCGTGGTCCCCACGGGGACACAGAGTACCTCAACGTAGCAGGGCCATGTCCCTGAACGGTACCCGGCTCCTATCCAGCAGAGTCCTCAGGAGCTGTGGATGGAGCACGGTCTCATGTGCCTGGAGACCGATAGGATCCCACTTCACCCAGAGCCCTAAGGGGGATGGGGAAGGAAAACAGCATGTGGGCTCCAGCCTCCGTACCCGCAATGGATACCTCAACCTTAACAACACCGCCGACAAGAGTGGGGTGAGCAGGGAGCATGCTGGGGGCCCTGTTATGGGCCCTCTTTTCTTCCATCCGACATAGTCAGCAGCTGCTGCTGACTAAGCTGTGGAGCTATGCGTGCATGTCTGCCTCCTTCGCACAAAGCAAAAAAACTGAGGAGCCCGTGGGAGCACGGGGAGTGTATACGCAGAAGGGGAGGGGCTTTACACTTTTGGTGTAATACTTTGTGCGGCCTCCGGAGGCATAGCCTATACACCCAATTGTCTGGGTCTCCCAATGGAGCGACAAAGAAATAAACATGCGAGTGGTCTCAAAAAATGGTGTCACAAAGAAAATTTTTTTTTTATTAAAAAAAAAGACCACAAAAGCTAAAAAAATTGTGCAGAGAAGTTTTTAGCAATAAAAAGACTGGAGGATTTGGTATAAAAACAGGTAATTTATGGAGACATTAGTCCGCCCAGGATCTGTATACATAAAACTATACGGTATATTTATATTGGTGGCCTCCGCATATTTTTGTATTCATACATTTCGAAGACAGTTTTACCTGAAAGACGAAGAAGGGCGCGATGGCTCTCTCCTTAAACAGGTGTAAGAAGTCGGGCACCACCATTTCAGCCCTGAGAAAAGAAACAAGACGTTTTGCTCAGTCCCTACATCCAGACGAGCGACGCATCGGCTTCTGTATCCGATAGGCAGCGAGCCGTGCTCTTACTTGTTCGTGCCATAGGTCTTCTCTGCAGCTTTAATGTCGGCCTCCTCCACGTAACCCTTCGCACTCTGGTAGTAGCCGAGCTTCCGCTCCAAGGGAAATACAACCGGGAAAAACTCTTTTCTCTCCGCCGAGTCATAAGAATACTTGATTTTTTGGAATTCAAAGCTAAGTGTCTCCTGTCCATCGTCACTCTGTGGGGACAAACAGCGAGATCGTTAAAGGGGCGGTCTCATGAAGACATAACCTATGAAATAGTGGAAGACCCTCCTCTATAAAACTAAGGGCCTCCGTACACAGTAGCCGAAAGTTGCATGAACCCATCACCCAAATTATGTGTATGGGGGTCCTCCGACTCTCGCCCACAGATGATGTTCTGGGAGAGAAGGATTGGACACATTTGAGATTTCATCACTCAACATGTTTAGTTTCAGGTGTGCGGCCCGGCTCTACGACTCTGGTGGGGCCACAATCAGGTGTACAGCCTGCCTCCATTACTCTGGTGGGGCCATTGTCATGGATACGGCCTGCCTTTCATGACTCTGGTGGGGCCGGAGTCAGGGGTACGGCCTGTCTCCATTACTCTGGTGGGGCCGGTGTCAGGGGTACGGCCTGCCTCCATTACTCTGGTGGGGCCAGTGTCAGGGGTACGGCCTGCCTCCATGACTCTGGTGGGGCCGGTGTCAGGAGTACGACCTGCCTCCATTACTCTGATGGGGCCGGTGTCAGGAGTACGGCCTGCCTCCATTACTCTGGTGGGGCCGGAATCAGGGGTACGGCCTGCCTCCATTACTCTGGTGGGGCCGGTGTCAGGAGTACGGCCTGCCTCCATTACTCTGGTGGGGCCGGTGTCAGGAGTACGGCCTGCCTCCATTACTCTGGTGGGGCCGGTGTCAGGAGTACGGCCTGCCTCCATTACTCTGGTGGGGCCAGTGTCAGGAGTACGGCCTGCCTCCATTACTCTGGTGGGGCCGGAGTCAGGAGTACGGCCTGCCTCCATTACTCTGGTGGGGCCGGTGTCAGGAGAACGGCCTGCCTCCATTACTCTGGTGGGGCCGGTGTCAGGAGTACGGCCTGCCTCCATTACTCTGGTGGGGCCAGTGTCAGGAGTACGGCCTGCCTCCATTACTCTGGTGGGGCCAGTGTCAGGGGATACGGCCTGCCTCCATGACTCTGGTGGGGCCAGTGTCAGGGGTACGGCCTGCCTCCATGACTCTGGTGGGGCCAGTGTCAGGGGATACGGCCTGCCTCCATTACTCTGGTGGGGCCGGTGTCAGGAGTACGGCCTGCCTCCATTACTCTGGTGGGGCCAGTGTCAGGGGATACGGCCTGCCTCCATTACTCTGGTGGGGCCAGTGTCAGAGGTACGGCCTGCCTCCATGACTCTGGTGGGGCCAGTGTCAGGGGTACGGCCTGCCTCCATTACTCTAGTGGGGCCAGTGTCAGAGGTACGGCCTGCCTCCATTACTCTGGTGGGGCCGGTGTCAGGAGTACGGCCTGCCTCCATTACTCTGGTGGGGCCAGTGTCAGGGGATACGGCCTGCCTCCATTACTCTGGTGGGGCCAGTGTCAGAGGTACGGCCTGCCTCCATGACTCTGGTGGGGCCAGTGTCAGGGGTACGGCCTGCCTCCATTACTCTAGTGGGGCCAGTGTCAGAGGTACGGCCTGCCTCCATGACTCTGGTGGGGCCAGTGTCAGGAGTACGGCCTGCCTCCATTACTCTGGTGGGGCCGGTGTCAGGGGTACGGCCTGCCTCCATTACTCTGGTGGGGCCGGTGTCAGGGGTACGGCCTGCCTCCATTACTCTGGTGGGGCCGGTGTCAGGAGAACGGCCTGCCTCCATTACTCTGGTGGGGCCAGTGTCAGGAGTACGGCCTGCCTCCATTACTCTGGTGGGGCCAGTGTCAGGGGTACGGCCTGCCTCCATTACTCTAGTGGGGCCAGTGTCAGAGGTACGGCCTGCCTCCATGACTCTGGTGGGGCCAGTGTCAGGAGTACGGCCTGCCTCCATTACTCTGGTGGGGCCGGTGTCAGGGGTACGGCCTGCCTCCATTACTCTGGTGGGGCCGGTGTCAGGAGTACGGCCTGCCTCCATTACTCTGGTGGGGCCGGTGTCAGGAGAACGGCCTGCCTCCATTACTCTGGTGGGGCCGGTGTCAGGGGTACGGCCTGCCTCCATTACTCTGGTGGGGCCGGTGTCAGGAGAACGGCCTGCCTCCATTACTCTGGTGGGGCCGGTGTCAGGAGAATGGCCTGCCTCCATTACTCTGGTGGGGCCGGTGTCAGGGGTTTGTCCCAGCTCCATGACTCTGGTTGAACCGGTTTCAGCACAACATAAAGACCAACAACAGTGACATGTTTACCTATAAATAACCCTCCCCCATCTCCGTGTGCCTGGTCCTTGCACCCTCACCTTTTCTCTAATGAGTGGCACTAGCTCTGCTGATCCATTGTTTGGCGTGGGTACAACTTTAGCCCAGCTGGCGGTTTTTGGATTTGCGTCCTGTGTGGGGGGCAAAAATGACAGAATGAGTTTTGCACATAAAATAACTATTCACACGTACAACACGTATTACACCAGACAGTACGAGCCGCACCCGCACTGCTAGTTAGATTGTGATCCGACTGGTTAGAAGTCGTCGTGTAGCTCAGGTTTTACGAGGATCAGCAGGCACGTCTCATGCCAGAGGCTGCGTAATCCTCAGAATGGCCACTAATATGGCTCCGCTGGTGACTCGCCTTCTACAGCAGGGTCACACGCTGGACCTGCACTAAAGCACTGGCAACATGATTGTCTGAGGACCCCCTAGAACAGCTCCTGTTTTGGGTTGTCCTGCACTCGTATACGGATGACTTTCAGTTAGCACATCGGTGGGTCTGACAGCCATCACTCCCAATCACCAGCTATCAGCAGGGCCTTTGGAATATGGATAGACACAGCGCCGCCCTTGTGGCTGTTTCCGCTTACTGCAGCTCAAATCACACTCACCTTAATAGGAGCTGAGCTGCAGTACTTAGAATGGCCACTATACAATGTACAGCGCTGTGGTATTCACTATCTACATCCAACCCCAAGAGCTGAAAACACCTGACAGAGAGGGCAGCAGGTCCCTACCCATCTGAGGGTATGTGCGCACGTTGCTTTTTACCTGCTTTTTTGCTGCTTTTTCTTCTGCGCTGTTTAATGCCAAAATGGATGTGTTCTTCTATTCAAGCAAAGTCTATGGGAATTTGGGTTTCTTGTTCACACTATGTTGTTCAAAATGCTGCCTTTTTGTGCCAGAACTTTGGTCAAAAACTCAGCTTTTCAAAGAAGTAACATGTCAATTGTTTTTGCCATTTGGGTTTTGCACTGCAAAGCTGAGTTTTTGACCAAAGTTCTGCCACAAAAAGGCAGCATTTTGAACAACATAGTGTGAACAAGAAACCCAAATTCCCATAGACTTTGCTTGAATAGAAGAACACATCCATTTTGGCATTAAACAGCGCAGAAGAAAAAGCAGGTAAAAAGCAGGTAAAAAGCAACGTGCGCACATACCCTAATACTGACAACCTCTGCTAAGGCGGACATCCAGCACCACCCAGTAATCTCAGTGAATGGCCATGGGCAACTAACTCTGCAGGTCCAGTTTCCTCCATGTGGAAAGACGTGGCCTGACCTACACGACCACTTGCTATATGGTCACATGGGTACGACACCATCCATATGGTCACCTGACACTACGCCACATGGACACAACGCCATCCATATGGTCACCTGACACTACGCCACATGGACGCAACGCCATCCATATGGTCCCCTGTGGCTACGCCACATGGACGCAGCGCTATCCATATGGTCACCTGCCGCTACGCCACATGGACGCAGCGCTATCCATATGGTCACCTGCCGCTACGCCACATGGACGCAGCGCTATCCATATGGTCACCTGCCGCTACGCCACATGGACGCAGCGCTATCCATATGGTCACCTGCCGCTACGCCCACAAGGACGCAACGCCATCCATATGGTCACCTGCCGCTACGCCACATGAACGTGACACCATCTATACGGTCACCTGCCATTACGCCACATGGACGCAACAACACCCATATGGTCACCTGCCGCTATGCCACATGGAGGGAACGCCATCCATATGGTCACCTGATGCAATGCCATATGGTCACCTAACACGACACCATCCATATGGTCACCAGACGCAATGCCATATGGTCACCTAACACGACACCATCCATATGGTCACCTGACAGTCCATTCATTATTTTGGGGTAGTGGGAGCGGCTGTCCCTGAGGACACACACATGTAGCACCCATTCATTTCACGATGTAAGGGGGTCTGTAACCTATAAGCCCCCTGGTACTGAACTCAGAAACCACAAGGTAGGACCCCCATAATACAACACGTCACATATGGGTCACAGACTGGTGATAATATGACGTCAGCTACAGGTGACATGAG